>NW_010339533.1:256-32334 GCF_000700745.2 Antrostomus carolinensis | reverse complement strand
GTGTAGGCAGATGCTTAATATTTTGCAACATGAGTGGGGAAAAAAAGGGAAATACAAGAATACACTAAAAAAGCACTATCCTTCAAATACTTATTAAACAAAAACTACATTACTTTAACAGCACTGAAAAGAGCAGCAATAAACTTTGACTGGGAAGGGCCATGAGAATCTGTGTATTCATGACGGAATTCCCTGAAGAAAGGAACCATATGGAGGATCCAAACCAATCTGTATTGCACAGGATGAATGTACACACACTGGGACAAACGTACATGCTGGAATTATGGACCACAGTAGGATCAGGACAAACACCACAGGTACAGGTGGCCACAAGTCCATCAATTGTTTTCATTCCCTGACACAACTGGGCCCTATATTCACCATTAAGATTTAAGTTGGGTGATGGTAAAACTGAGGAGGGAATTAAGCCCAAGAAAACACATAACATAACCAAAAGTGATAGTGTGACAAAGAACTTCCTTTTTAATTTCTTAACTGAAGTTTCAGGTCTCTCTCCTCAGAGAAGTGTAATCTAGCACAGCTTGCTTTAATTAAAGAAAGGCTATGATGAGGACACTGCTCCACGTGCTGCATATCCAAGATGATATGTAACCCTTCCATCTAATTTAGCAACAAACATTCAGCACTGTACAATGACTTATCACCTGTTTATTGCTGCAGCAAATCTTGCTGCAATGTGAATGACATGCTGAACATACCACACACAGTGAAACGACAGCTATTAAAACCAAAAATATCAAGTGGACTGGAAAAGCATTTTGAAAAGGAGGAAACATAAAACCAGGTCTTTGTAGCATTTGCTAAATACAGAGGCTCATCGTATTTCAGGCCATTTGTATTTAATTGTCCTTTCATCTGAAGAGTGGTGGATATGAATGCACATCAGGCAGCAGATGAGTCAGATGTTCTGAAGAGGTCCAATCAAGGACGCCCCACAACACAAGAGCACTGCATGCATAATGTCACACACAACTGACTTCAGCTACAGCCTCAAGTTTCTTCTCAGTGCCTCATCCTATTCCGTGGTGGTTATCCACCAAAGCACTGAGAAGAAATTAATAAACAGACCTGCAGTCACACAATTCAAAAAGTTCAAAACACATAAGACTCCAGGAATCTAATGTCCACACACTCTTCTAAAATTGCCAGGAAGACAAACTCAGATTACTAGCTAATAATCTAAAACTTGGGCTTTTGTTCTGCCGTTGTTTCAGTTGAAAGAAAAAAAGAGCTCATATTTCTTAAGGTCAATGCTTCCAAACGAGTTTATCAGATGAAGTCAGACTCACAATGGAATAGGTCACTCACAACACTTAAAAAAATCAGGTTTTGCTGTGGTAGAAAGACAAAGACATTACACTGATTACAGCACAAAGAAAGGAGAATCCCTGGTCTTTGATGGAGAAAGCAGGTAAACCATGGGCACAGGAGGTTAAACCTCCTGTGCTGTCCTTGAGGTAAACTACTGTGCCTTTTATACTGTCTTCTAATCCTTAGATGAGTTTCTCCATTTTGGTTTTAACAATATTAACTGAAGTGCAGAGGCAATCAGCAGACCACAACTCAGCCAAAAATTCAGTTGAATCATTAAAAGTGATTTACAAAAACAGACCATGGATAAAAGTCATTAGTTGTAATCCTCAACTGTTAAACTGGCTCTCTGCATTAAACATGAATTAATTAAACTGGAATTGTTAATTCAAGGTAAACATGGAAAAGAACTCATATTCTCTGTACTCCTTTTAATTCAGCTCTCAAACCAAACCTCATGTCCACACAACAACAAATGGAAAAAGGGATAGCTTGTGTGTAAATGAAAACCAGCTTGCGCTCTACATAGCCTACATACTGCAACTTAATACATTATTAAGTATAAATTCTAGCTCTGTCGTTATTTTGTAATCTTGAAGTGAAGCAATTTAGGCTCTTATTATGTGCTTTTTCCTTTTCTCATCAACACAGTTCCTCTTAGGGTACAAACGATGCTAGCTCTTGATCACACTCTTAAATCATCTTCATGCTGTTAGCTCTGCAAAGAATGATGCCTGCTCCAGAGCACTGCCATTGCTAATCACTCAGATCGGGTCTCTCATCGGTCTGTAAGTAGGAACAACGCTGAAGGCAGCAGAATGAAGATGAGATTGTTATTCTCTTCCTTTTCAAGGAATATATCTGAATGCATCCCTTTCCTTCACCTTCATGGATCACTCATCCTGCCAAGTACAAGTTCCCTCGTGCAAAAGCTATGGCTCCCTTGGCTTTGTATTGTACAAGAAACAACAGAACTACATACTCGAGGCATTGCCCAAAGCACAAATGAAAAACAGCATGAAAGAGATCCAGCCATGGTGTTCTCTACAGATATCTAGTGACAAAAGCAGGGACACTCATCTCAAAATAATTAAGAAAGTTTGAGGCTCAGTGGAGTCAACACTGACTAAACAAATTATTCATTACTGCAGCATCCTGGGCTCTGAAGCTCCACTTCACATCTGTGAGTGCACACATTCATACTCCACTGATGATGGGAACGGGCAGAGGTTGACCAAAGTCTCACCATGGGAGACTACCAGGTGGCAGAGATGCAGTACATACATTGCAGTTGAAGCTGTCACCTGTACCTACCACTTGCATTGTCACTGCCAGTGATGCCACAGGGAGATCCATACCTTTGGACGGATTATCAGCCCAGATGGGACCTTCCATTGCTTGTCAACAGGCCAATTGCCATATGCTGCTTCTCAGCCACTAAAAAGCTAAGAAAATGGTGTACAGGCAGCACAGGTTGCCTGCTGTGTCAGACTACAGCAAATAACCTGAGCAGTTTTCTTTCTGATCATCTTTATGCTTGAGGATAAATCATTTTGTATCAAGTTAGCCATATGAAAAGAAAGCCTCCAATATCACTCAAGGATGTCATAAGGCAGAGAAATATTCTGGAAGCTGCAGCATTATTATTTATCAGCTAGAGAAAGGCCATTCACTAAACTATTACAGAAGGCTTCAGACAAAAGTAGCGCTGCAACTGGGCAGGGTCCCAGCTCATCTGTTAGGCTGTATTGCAGGTACAACCATCCCCTGCACACATTGATATCTGAGAGAAATTGTCATCTTCTCCTAATGGTAACTCTGATTCTACCAAGGAAAAATCAGTTTCTGAATGCAAAAACCTTTTAGGACAGCTGAAATAATTAAATCATATTAACTTCTGAGCTTACAGGAAGAGCAATGAGAGCTTGTACTGCAGCATTTGAAAAGGTTCTATTAGGAAATTGTTCTGATTATTTTAATGCACAAAAAAAAAAAAAACCAAAAAACCCCTAGGGAAAAGAAATGTAATTTTCTTTTTTACCTGAGATGCTCCATTTAGGCAAGACACTGAAACAGGGATGTTACACAACAGCTCCAAGCGTTGTTCCGATGCTGTGCATGCCTCCTGCCCATCTGGAACCACTGTGTGCCTTCCAAGTTGCCCATAGTCTGCTCTGCCCCAGGTGAACACCTTGCCAGTTTCTAGACAGAAAATATATTTCAAGATTACTCATTCACTAGGTTCCTGGAACATCTGGATACCGATTCAAAACTAGAACGACAATTGGCAATGCTGGGTTTACGGCTGGACTAGATGATCGTAATGGTCTTTTCCAACCAAACTATTATTCTATGATTCTTAATGCATCTTACCTAAAGCTTCAAAAACCTAGTGAAAACTTACCTACTTCTGGGAGCAGAAGAAAAAAAAATTAAACTAGCTAAAAACATATTATGATGTACTTCTATACTGTTACTCAAACTTCATTAACTTGTTTCCTAGCAGAACAACATCTATAGGTTGGCCTGGGCTATAAATGAAACCATGTGAGTAAAACTGCATAACCTGGACATTCTGCATACAATATATACACTTTGGTTATACAAAGGACATCTTTCTATACAATATATACACTTTGGTTATACAAAGGACATCTTTCTATACAATATATACACTTTGGTTATACAAAGGACATCTTTCTAGCTTAACAGAAGCACACTCAAAACAGCTTATTCTGAAACACAAAAGATTCTTCTCTGCTCCCACTCTTTGCCATAGAGACATCCATTGCATGTCCTGTACTTCACATACAGTTTATGTTTCCCTGATAGAAGTTACCTTCTGTCACAACTTCTGTTCAGCCCTCAGGACAGGCACTGGTTAGTCAGAAACATCACCGCAGCTGTCATTAAGCATTGGAAATGTGCTGGTTTGCTTTCGCAGGAATCACACATTGGCCAAGGAAAGATAATTTTAAATTAAATCAGTAGTATATAGATCACCCTTCTCTCCACATATTATACTAGGTTCACTATGTCCATTCTCCAGTATAGATAACATCCATGAAGCAATGTTTTTTACTTTTGGCTCCCAATATTTAAAAAAAAAAATCCATACTAAGCAACAGCTTTATTTTTGTAACGAAGTAATGAGATCTCTGTAGGTAAATCATGAAAACCTGTCCCTTCTGGGCTTCCAACTAAAAAAGTTATATACACACACAGCACTAACAGTATGTTCTCAACTGGGTTTTAACTAGAAGCAGCAACCCACATTCCAGCCCAGAAGGAAGCCTGCAATGACCTTGAGTTATGTACACACTTCAGCCAAGCCTCAAACTCCTCTCTAGAATTGAACTCAAGTCATAAGCCAAATAATGTGTATTTGGGGAAAATACAACCAAGTCAAGCACGTCAGTTCAAACACGTTTCTCCCCTTGTCAGTCAGTACAGATGTTGCCCACAGAAGGGTTGGGAGCAGTGGGTACCAGTCACACCGCCCAAAGGTGACAACTGAGGGTTTTCTTAACACATGCCATAACACAAGTGCAATGGTCTACGGCTTCCCTGACTGTAAGATCAGAGCAAACACCAAGACCACCTACTCTGAAGTCAAACTAAGCTGCATACGCAACCTTCCCTGATGAATTAAGGGCTAGTGAGTCCATCTTCTGCCCTAAGCTGCTCTCTCCATGTTGAAATGTTTTCACTTTTCAGAAACAACCTCTCTTTTCAACAGGATTAATTTGTCTAACTACACTTGCCACCAGCTGCTTATTGTGTCTTTATCAATGACTGGAAAAAGCCCCTCGCTCCACTATCCAGTATCTTTTCCATGTGCCAGGGAATTTTGGTCTTTTTTTCTGCTACGCTCTGGGTATTGGTCTCCTTAAGGTTCACTCTGCAATTCTGTCATAGGATCAATTTTTGAGGCACTACGTTGAAATTTCAACAGTACACCTCATTGAAATGGAAGTAATAGAACTGGAAACAGTATGATCCCAGTGGTTTCATTCAGCCTTACAAAGGCTTTAAGGTATGCTCATCTCTGTTATTGTAAATTATTTCAGTAAGAAGAATGCAAGCATATTTGAGGAATTAAAACCAGACAACAATAATGCTGAGCTACCACAAAACATCTCCATCCACAGATTCTCTTTTCTTTCACTCAACAAGCAAGCACAGAATTACTTACACATGCAAACCAAACAGAGCCTTTAGGAGAATGCAAACTGTTTCTGCTTACAAGCAAACCGAAATAATTGTAATTATTTTTTTCTTATTTTGCCACTATAAGTGAAACAAGTTTCAGGTAGTTATTGGTAGGCAAACATGGAGAACATACATTAAAAAAAACCTAAAGCCAGATCAATTATTTTTTGCTTTTAGGCAAAACTTCTTGAATGCCCAAAGATTTGTTAAGCAACTTGTTCCTTCTCAGTGCTCATTATCTCAGTTCTCACTTCTATTGGCAGAAATTCCTTCCCCAAACTTGCTCCTGTTTGGTAAGCATTCCCCCTCCCATGCTCAGTCTCCTGCTAATGGTCAATCATTCCTATTTTTCAGATGAACACATCTGCCTAGGGATCCTTAAAGAAAAAAAAAAAAAAAAAATCTGTCTTTTCTGTGACAGAATCTAACAGAAGCTGATTTAAAGTGTCACCTCTATGAAATACTGATAATATTTTCAGCAAACAAACAACAACAAAAATCAGTCTCAAACAGAAATTTTAGGCTGAGGCAAACACCAATGCATGGAAAATTCCATGCAAAAAAGTTAAAGCTGTGTCAAAATCCTAAGCAAAAGCAAGCACTGAGTTATGACAGAAAGTGCTAAGCAATTGTGATGAGAGGTATTGCTACTGTGCTGCTTATAATATAGATGGTATTTTAAAATGTTCTAAGAATATTTGAGAAAAAGACATTAGTCATACAGAGTAAGGAGGTTGGAGGATGAATTACTTAAGAATGAAGGGTGATATAACAAGCAGTATTGGTCTGATATTAGAATAGAACAAATTTTAATTAGAAGTCAAGAAAACATACACAGTGATGAGTCAACTGGACAGAGTACATCAACCATGGAAGTGGCTGAGGCATCAGAAAACAAGATATTTTGTCCTAGACTTTATACAGTAAGAAAGCATAAAAGGCAGGGGCTATTTCTACAACTTGTGTGAAAGAAAGAAGCATACAACGTTGGAAAGCTTTTGCAGTTCTTCTGAGACAGTAACAATGCTTCCTAGGACCTTTATCTTGCCATGTTCCGAGCACGGAGGCTCCAACTCCAAAACACAGTTCAACTCCTCAACTGTGAACCTACACATTGTCCCAGATGACTTCATTGCAACTCTGCCTTTTTCCATCAGGCAAGTGCTACATCAAATAAAGGCCAGAGGGTTCAATAACATTTGGAATTAAGGAGTAACAGATATCATTCACGAATCTTGTGTCCTTCCAGAGTACAACCTGAACAAAACATACAGGGCAGAAGCTAGAACAGAAGGAGAGAGGTCAGAAGATTTTTATTTTAAGAAAAACTTGCCAACAGCCCCTTAAGCAAATAGTACATACAACAGTATGCTACATCATTTGAGATTCTACACAGTCATACAGATCTAGTTTCCTCCTGCTCTTTGAACTGTAAACACAGCAGTCTGCATCAGTATACGTACAGCAGCAAATCATCTGAAACACATGCTCACGTTCCTCACAGAATACAGATGAGGGTACGTGCATACTCCAGCGCTTGCAGCACTACACCAAGCACTCCACTACCCGAAAACCTCCTCTGCATTTTTTTCACATCATCCTTCTGTCCTTATGCTATCACAAAGCACAGACAGCGGAGAATGGCCTCAAAATTACAAGTTCACAACCTTCAGAGTATTGCAAATCCAGCAACATAGCATAAAGCACTTCCAGTTGCTTCCTGCCTGACACTGTAGCTCTTACTGGGCTGCTTTATGGTGCTGCTGAGGCAGTAGAACATGTCATTTTTCCCTTTTAGTACTTTCTTAATCAATCTGCTCAGCCACATAAGTATTTGGAGGCAATCAGCAATTTAAAAAAATGCATTTTAGTTTTAAAAACAGGTTGGTTTCTCAGTAAAACACAGCAGAAAAATAGGAACATTAAAATTTACTTATTTTCACTAGATTCAGATTCATCCTCATATCAGTTTTCCTGTTTTGAGATAGTATTATGATTGCCGTAGCATTATCTCCTTGAAGTCTCTGTTTGGTATCCAGGTAAGCTTTGAACTAACCTTTCATAAATGCTAGATAAAAGAGGTCATTGAGGCTATCTTAATTCATGGCTACTTTAACAATTACTTTTCAAATGAACTCTGGATATTCACACTGAATGCTTAATCTCATTCAGACTTGAAATAGGAAGTTCTATATAAAATTCTTAATGCTTCCTTTCACATGAAAATTCACAGGAGCAGGTATTAAAAACTGACATTTAGAAGCTGCCTCTGCCTCCTCCCTGCCCCACAACAGGCAGGAACCAGTACCTCTCCCATAACTGCTGTTGTCTGCTGTTCTTCAGGACAATCACTTATGTCCTTCAATCATCCCAATAAACTTCCTCAGCTACCTAGAAACAGCCTCTGTGCAGGGCAGCCTTACAGAAAAGCTGTCATCCATCCATCCTTAATTCCCTCTAGGCTGAAGACAGCTTTAATTCAGCAGCTGGAAACCAGGCATCACTACCACACCTACAGTCTAACACCTGTACCTGTGCATGGTTTCAGTACAAAGCAAGATTATCTGCTCTGACAAAGGTTTAAATGGCCCCTTCATCCTCTTATGTGGGAGTTCAGTGTACCAGAGCTGCCCACATCTCTTAACACATCTTCTTTCTATGACCTCCTTACAGACTTCTGCATCTTTATATAATAGGGCACACTCCTGATTTTTTTTTCCATATTTATTTATAATAGCTATTAAAAATGTATCACTAAAACACAAATCTATACATAGTATTGAGGTCATGCCTCTTCAGGAAAATTCAGACAAAACAGCAAAAGCATTTCAGGGACGTCAGCAATAGAAAGTTAAGAGATAATTTCAATTGCCATTTTCAGCCTTCTGCGGTCACAGGTCACAAAACATAACTAGATCAGAATAGGCCACAGAGCATCTACTCAACATGCTGCATCTCACAAGGGTTTCCAAGCACCCTATAAATAGGTTTAAACCTAAAACAAAAGGTCACAGGTGCCACATAAGGGCATCACCAGTCCTACAGCAATAGCTATGGATTTGCCAGTTGAAACTCCTATACTCTTCAAGCAGGCCAAAAATTTCTGCCATTCTGAGCTACATCAGATGTCCCCAAATCTAGTGACAAATTTAATCACAAGCTTGTGGGCAAGACAAAGCAACAAGACACCTAAGGGATTTCACACCACTAGAATCAGTGGCTTACCTATGATCCAAACAATTTAAGAAATCAACCTATCAACCTGGAAGAAAATGACACATCATGAAATAAAATTCACCCAACCAGCAGGAACTCTGTTGCATGGCATTAATGTAAACAGACTGAGCATAAGGGAACATCATCTGGTCTCATTTCAGAGCTTCCTGGAGATATCAAAACACTGAACATCCAATGACTTGTATGAGAATGCGATGCAATAGAAAAATACTCATCTAGACAAGTAAAGCTATGAGGATGTGGCAGGTGCTCCAAGAGAAGACACTGGGACTGTGACAGCCTTTCAGCAGAGACTAAAAGGTTCAAAGCACAGACTGAGAACTCCTTCGGCAACAGCTGGACACCAAGACAGCTGGAGAAACTTCAGACCCAAGAAGTTGTCCGTACCCCTAGGCCACCAGCCTTCATTGTGCTTGAACTATTTGTGACAGGGAAGGTAACCCAAACCAAGGCATCCTTCTGGCTGAAAAACAGCCTTGGGAAATGGAAGCTTGGCCACAGCAAATATTGCTAAAGGCTGTGCTGTATCAAGTCAATTTAATATTCTGCATGATAGGCGAGAAAGAACTTGGTTTCACATCACACACTAAGTTTACCATGCACTTTACCAAAAGACCTGTCTCTATCAGGACTGTCAACATCATTAAACATCTAAATAGCTTTGACTTTCATTCATTAAAAAACAGGTATGCTTTCTTTTTTGCTTCCATAGTTACACCAAGTTATGTCTCAAGATGGGCAATGTTCAGCTAACGGGATTATTCACATGCTTAATAGCATGCTTCATTGCTTTGAAAGATTGGACAAAAATAACTCTTGAGTACAGCAAATTCCAAGACTCTCCAGATACCTTGGAAGCCCTGTCTCTGGGTTTGGGTTTTAGATGGGATAAAGGCTGCTTAGTTTTTTGAGGAGAAACAGGAAACCTGAAGTACCATACAAAGCTCTGAATAAACTGAAAGAAAAAATTAAAATATATGAAGTTAAATGCTTGTAAGGTTGTGTTCATACTGCTGATATCAAACAGATATATGATCTTGTCTCAAAAATAAAAATGCAGAGGGGATGTCATGAAGTCCATGCAATCATTAAATAAATCTGGGGAAAGGGGTGGGGACAGGGATGTTAAAGCACCTATCACACTTTGCACTCATCCTCCCAGATGAGAAAATTCCCTTCTCATTTCTCTCCACTCGTTATTAGAGTCATGGCTGCCTCACCAGCTGTGCCTCTGGCTCATTTTAAATTCAAACTACGATACATATCTCACTTTCAGACTTTTAATAGCAATGCCTTAAAATGCAGATTGCTGGCTAAATTTAGTTACATGATTAAAAACAAATCTAACTCATTTCTACCCAGCAAACAGAACTGCTGCATTCAAGGTTCAATAGAGGACTTAACTCTTCATCTAAAATCAAAGTCCTAACAAAAAGAAGAAAAAAAAAGAAAATCAAGGCACAATTTAGCAATGCCTCTAAAAAAGCAAGATGCATAAAACATTAACCAGCTATGGAAAACTATCTACAAATGCATCATAGTATACCATAGGGTTTTTGTTCTGTACTCCTGAAAATAAATTCTGCACTATGCTACTACAGCAGTATGAGTCATACACTTTTACTGACATTCTATATTTATACCTCCATGCCCTTCTGCACTGTTATGTGCTTTCTTCCACATAGGCCTCCCTAACCTGGAATTTCCTTTCCTCTGCAGTTCAGCACCTATTCCTCTATCACGCGCCAGAAAACTGAATAGACATTTCTTTCTAAGTACAAATGTCTTTCTGGACATCATTTTGAAAAAGCAACATCTTTGAACTATTATAACACAAGGCACAGGCTTTTATTTGTTCATAAATATTCTCTTGTGTCTTACTCGCAACTCTTTGTCTGCAAACAGGTTACTTGGGCATTTATCCCTTTTGAGGCAAGGTCCAGGTCTTGTTTCATGAGACTCACCACACTACAGTGCTACAGAAAATCTTATTCAGAGATTACAAATTACAATATATCCATATTTTCTAAATCATTTTATGAAAAGCATTACCTATAGTTCTGATGTTGCAAGCATTTGGGAAACTGCCTAATTTGGAAAACATAAGTGATCCTGCTACTCTCAATATCCCATTGCCATCTGAGTCTATCCAAGAAGGAACAGGCAACTAGCTACAAGAGATAAACAAAGTGAAGGTAATTAAGCTCTCTGTGCTAATATTTACCTTGTCAAAAGACTCAAGGGCATGCTGTGGAAAGAAAGACACAGAAATATGACAATAAATGCTCTGGAATGGCAGTCTGAAGAACCAGGCTTTTTTGCTGTTGTCCACAAGATGCATTCCCAAGAACAAATATTCAGAGACCATTTGCACAGAGATTTCACTAGATAACAAGCCTCAGACATGCACGATTCTGAAAAGTAAGTCACAATACCAACAAAGAAATAGGAAGTGTTATAAAAATGAAGGGTTAGATGACAAATCCTGGGACTTGCTAAAGTGGCTTTAACTTTCTCAGCAGCTCCAGAAGCAGCCGAGTTCTACATCCAATGGAGCTGAACCCTAACCACGTGCTGTTCTTCAAAAATACGGTACAGAAACAGAACGGTATCACAAACCCAACAATGGCCAGGTGGGAAAGTCGCTGCTTTGCTCTGAAGTAAAAAACTTTAAAATCAGACATTCAGAAAACAATTTTACATGTCAAGTTTGTGTCTACAGAGGATCATTTCACTGCAGGGATTTGAACCCCAAGGGCACAGGATGACCTGATTTTCATGAACACTGCTTCAACATGGCTCTGGTGGATTAGAGAAACTTTAAATACCTACCCTAGATTTTTAAATTGGACATGTCAGCAGTTTGTTACATTTGAACTATCAGCTTCTGCCTGTGTCCATGCCCAGGGTGGTTTGAGTCTGTTTAGTTGGGTTTTTTGGGGTTTTTTTTTTAAACCTCTAGCAAATTGAGCAAGTAAGAAGAGACAGGCGCAAAAGGATTTAACACCCTCCTTTGTACGGTGCGACGGGTCAGGATGATTCTTCAAACCAGATGAACTTAGAATCACAGAATGGTTTGGGTTGGAAGGGACCTTAAAGATCATTTAGTTCCGACCCCCCTGCGATCAGCAGGGACAGCTGCTAGAAATCCATACTGCCACCCTTATATTGTCATCATAGCCTGACCTCCTCTTCTGTTTTATTGTCCATTTTCTTTTAAGTGAACCGTTTCAGCTCTAGTTGGCTGTGTCACTAGCAGGAACAAGCCTGAAAGAAAACATTTGTGTAAAGTCAAATTCCTACAAAACAATCATTGGCTGTTATAAGGTCCAAAACTCAAGATGAGAAATGTCAAACTGATTTTCAGTTTTCTTACTATTTCAGGGTGGAAAGGACAAGTAGGAAGACATACTCCTACAGGAGTTTCTGTATGTATATTTTGGGCAGTTTTTTAAAGGTAAGTTTCTAGAAATTCTAGAAAAATAAAATTTCCTATATTCATTATAAAAAGATGTTAGTAAAACTGACATAAACCACTGTCCCTGAATAGAACTTTGTCTTCACAATATTTTGTACAATTTTCCTTTTAATTAAATGACACCGAGTACAAGTGAGAAAGAGTTACCTAAGGAAACACCACCCCTCCTAGGGTTTCTATTCTGAATTAATCAGATGCTAATATCTTATCATTCAGCTCTTTGTCTCAGAAAAGGGAACTTATAACTACTGTGTTTATTTTATTCTTATTACAAACTGTGTTTCTCATAATTACTGGACAGAGAAGAAAGCATACTCAGGTCTACCAAGCAAGCTCTTAAATTCAGCAGAGTACCCCCAAAACCTAAAGTGCATCCTAAGGGACACAGATAAATGCAGTTCGCCTCCATGTGCAGGTCTCACTCTCAGCTGTTTGGGATCCACACAGAACATATGTACCTACACTGACAGATAGTCTTTGCACTGAAGTTCAAATAGGAACTGCAAAAAGCCACAGAGAGTTGCACCTAAGTTTCAACTACCATACCACAAACTGGGTTTGAAATAGCTCCTTCTCCCCCTCTACAAAAAGAGGACTTCAGCGCATGAGTGTGCAAAAAAGCTTGCAAACTGCCCTTCAAAATTCTCCTTGGGATAGAAATGATTTGTTTGTTCTTCAGAGCCACTGAGACTGAGCCACACGTGCCAAGAGCTCGCAGCACAGCCACTGGAGGCCAGCTCCAGTAACGCCTCTGTGAGCAGGTACGTCCCGTGTCTACTGACAGCTCCTCCTGTTCACTGCACTAACTCCAGTTGTTCGCTTGCCCCTCTTCAGCTTTTTGTTCCAAATTTCTCAAGGTAGCAGGTTAATATTACTACAAGGTGTTAGTGCCCTCACAGCCCGTGCTTCCATGCATATAATTATAAAAAATATACTATCCAAAATACACAGCCAAAATTAAAACTGATTGGGAGATAAACACCAACATAATTCCAAGTTAAACAAAACCAATAAACTTCCTTACTATGCAGTAGAAGTTAATAATAAAGTTTTAATTTCTACAATATTTATAAGCAAAGCAATATTTTTCATGGTTGTATTAAAAAAATCATTAATCTTTTAGTTAAGGAAATCAAGTCACAGAGCAGAAGAGAAAAAAATGAAAAGAAAACTGTTTTTCCTTAAGGAACACAACAAATGTTAAAGGATATCAGCTGCTAACCACACTTGTGTACGTACTAGACTCAAGCGCTAAAACACAGGTGTCAGTCACGGTACTTTCAGAGCACTCAAAAATCCAGCTAAGTCAGCTGAACGCTTACAAATACATAAAAATTAAACCCCCACATACTAGAAAATACCCCATTGGACATACTTTGTTAAGACTGAGGTACAACTTCATGTTACAATAGCAGAGTCTCATTCCCAGCACTCAAACACGGGCAACGTAACAAGGACACACAGCCAACTGAAATTTGTCATCACAGAGTCGTGTTAGATTGCTTTATGGCTTCTCACAACTGGAATAATTTAAAGAATAAAAGCCACCAGTCTAGCACCAAATAAAACAAGTGGATACACTCTCCTGGCAGACCTCATTATATTTCCCAAGTATCAAAGAAGGGGAAAAAGTCCTTCTACAAGACTACAAATGTGAGAATTTTTTTTCCCCTGTTTGTTTTTTTGTTTCTTAAGGAAAAAGTCCCAAAAGGTATGATTTTTCAGAAGCACTCAACTGCCACTAAGCTCTTAAAAAGCACATTATCTGTGTTCAAATAGTAAGATTCACTAGTGAGCATTAAGCCTGAATAACTACTAAACAGGAAATGTTATTTAAAGGTTATGAAAACAAGTATTTAACAGTCTTAAAATGCTTGTAAGGTTAAACGAGATCTCTAGATCGATACACATACATACATAGGCAGCTTCCTTCAAAAGTTCAGCTTAGTAATGCCTAGCTTAGTAAATGCTTAGTTTTAAATGAAGTTACTTGAAAATGCAATACTCATTTCTCTTGCACGTGTCCAAACACCAACAAAAGTAACCGGGTAAAGTAAATACACATTGTGTTTGGCAAGCAGTTGTCATACAGATTAGTTCAACTATGGTGTAGTGACTGGTTTCAGCTTCCAGCTTTTTATTCCACGCAAAGTGAGCACAAAGCACATCTATCTCACCATGCAAACTGTTTGTCTGAGACCATGTTATATCCACTTTGCATAACTGCAAAATTTCTGAAGTGCAAATTCTCACATCTGTTTCACATAAATTCTTTACCCTATGAAGGGATTTGAGTTGCCAAAATTTTAATCAATCCCATCATCATTTCACTACACACAACTCTCATGTGATGTGATAACATTCAACACTCAAAATGAAATTGTTATTTTTTTGTCCCCCTCCAGATCTCCCAGCAGGAAGGGAGTGTAGGGAGGAACCCCGTAACTCAGTCTTCCAGTCCATGCTTTTTGAATAACAGAGCCTGGACAAAGAAGCATCACTGTGGATGGCTGCCAAGACCCACGACACACAGGAGCCCAGATGCTGAATTAAAAGCTGGGGGGGCAGAAAGGAAGTGTTATACAGTTATATAGTATCTGGCCCAGTCTGTCAGAACAGCAACCAAACAGTGATCTTGCAAGTTACTTATTCCACATTTGGATCTTTCTCTAGTAATACCTGTGAACATGGACCGCAGAGGCAGCTTACGATGGAAATTAAGAGAGCAGTGAATGTTCTCTTGCCTTTATCTTTGCTTCTTTTCAGCTTCAAACAGGTGAATTGACAGAGATAACGTGAATGAAGCCATTTCAGTATGATTCAGGTGAAAAGATTTAACATAAAAAAACAAAACAGAAATAGTTTGACAAAAGAGCAAGTGGCTCAGATAGTCCAAACAGTTCCAGCTGCAAGTACATTAAAGAACCATAAAGACAAGGACACTTATGGTCAAATTCTCTCTCTTCAAAGGAAATTTTTATCAGCTTTGTACTCTGGTTACACAATAGTTGTGAAAGAGGAGATGTTTCCAAGAGAACTCTCATCCTCTCAATTGCAACAGTTTAATTTGCTTTAAGGGAAAAATATAAGACAAAGTAAAAACCCCAAGAAACAGCTCATAGCCAGCAAGTTGCCCTTCTCAGCCCCTCCAAACTACAACTCTTCTTGCAAATTAACTCTAGTGGTATAGGATATTGAAAACTCTCCACATACAAAAGATATAATATAGCATGGCATGCACAAATATTTACTGACCAACTGGAAGTTACTAAGAATAAGGAGAGGCAAAAGAGGGACAATGACCAAAGAAACAACAGACTTACTCAAAAGCTTTTGACAGCAAGCTTTCTTTGCATATGAACAACTCTGAACACTTGACACTGACCTTCCAGAATGTACCTTCAGTTCACATCACACCTAGCCCACTCCTGGGCAACCAAATCGAAGAAATAATTTCTTCAAGACTTTTTCCAAAGTAGTAGAATCACAAAGCAATAGACACATACACACACTCTCTAACCTTAAGTTTAAAAACAAAGCCAAGGAATGATGCCAGCCCATGAAGCCAAAGAAAATGACAATCCCTTCTAGCTATTTACAGCTATCTAGAACTCAATCCATACACTTTTGAAAATAAAATCCAGGATGCTTTAATGGTCAGTGAGCTAAAAATTCATTAAGTTGGTTACAAAAGCCAATACCATAAAGCAAGAAAAAACAAGAAACTGTATAAGCCAGAGCTAGCCCACAGGTTTTGTTTATTCAGTTCTTGTTAAAGGAAGAACAAAATATAAAAGAAACATGTTTGCGTTGTAAGAAAGAACTACATAAGAGGGGCTGACACAGAGTGGGATGTAACAGAAGGCTCCTGTTGTGCTGGTGAGACATAGCTGCTGGAGACAAAATCTGCTGTGCCTCAAGAGAGCACACACAGAAGATGCACCACTTACCAAGATCTATTTTCCAGTAGAAAATCTTTCCTGAGATTCAGTGGCAATTTGGCAGTGAAAAGAACAATCTTCTATAGTAGCCCTGGCAAGATCCCACCCCCTCATCCTCCCCAAAGACAAGATGCTGTAGGATTTGGCTGCTTAAGTCTCATTTGCAGAAACCTTCCATAAATGAACTGTCTGTAAATTTCAGTTCCTTGCTGCTCAAGAAAGAATTTCCATCAAAACCCTAGAACAGATAACATCATAAACTTCCAGTCACTAGCTCAGGTTTTCTGGGTTTTCCATTGTTCTTCCTCTCCACTATATTCTACTTCAGTTAATTCTTGATTTGGTCTACCAGACTGACCATGTCCCTAATCCCATGAACAAAATCAGGTCCAAAACAAGTGAAGCAAAGAGATCTTCTCGCATGAAAACACACCCAACTTCATAGTACAAAAGCAGTTCTAACATTTTCTCCAGGCCAAGATATCTGCCCAACCTCAGTTTCAACTGCCAAGGCAAAGTAAAGCACAGCACATTCTACAAGGTCCCTCAATTAAACTGAAGATGTTTAATCAAGGCAGCGCAATAGCACAAGATCACAAAGGAGACAAAGGATCTCACTGTACCTCGCTGAAGGCAAGAAGGTTAAATGTTGATAAATACTGGGGAAAGGAGGGTGTTGTACCCCAACTCCAGCACTGAATATTTCCAAGCTTAATCTTTGCAAGAGTCTTCCCCTCCACTGAATGTTCTTTCCTGAGGACTGGCTGAACCCGTACACACAACAGGCCTCACAAAATCTCAAAGTTGAGGCTACAGGGATACAGACTGCACCTTGCTTGAACAAAAGGTAGGAAAAGTGATGCCAGGAATATGAAAATAGAGCTCCTGCAAGTCACTAATGCTTTTCATTCTTGACCATTTTTCCCAAGCACAAATTTCACCCCAAATCCTGGAAGAGCTAGTGCATTCCCTGTCCCCCTGCAGACTGCCAGACAGAAACAGATTGCCCAAGTAACGTACTACACAGTTCCCATCAACCCCTACTTCATCAGCTTGTACAAACTTTGCTTAACAATAATTACCATGAAAGTTGAAACAGCAATGAGACAGATGTGTGATAGAACAAGGAAACAGCTTTGAAGACAATACAGAAAAGGCGGCAATTTCCATATGCATCTAGAACCTTTAATCCTGTTATTGCACACTAAATTTCCCACACATTCCATATTAATTTCTGCAAAGCTTTGATTTCTGAATTTTGGTCCCCAAGTTTGTACATTTCTTTCTCTCCCCTTTCCATGCTCTACCCTTTATAATCACATCCAAGACCTTCAAGATATCCCTGAAGTTTTAAAATTTGCCAGCTAAGACCTGCAACCCACCCTTCTCAAAGCATCCTAGCAAAGCTGCCAGATCTGCCTGGGCCCAAATCAAAAGAATACTGACCCACCCCTCCCAGTGTAAGGGCAAACCAGGTGACTACAGTGGTTCCAGTAGCAATCTGGAGTCTGAAGTCTTTGTTTTAATGTAACCAAAAGTTCCATTAGCAGTCAGATTGTGAGATGTGTATGTTGTGAACCAATCATATCACCAGTGTAAACTCAGAAAGTGATGACAACTGAAAACACACTCAATGCATTTAACTAAAAACTTGTTTCACAATCTATTTATTCTCTCTCAAGTTTCACAGTTTTCAGGGGCCAAAGTTATACTCTGCTCATTCTAACTTGAGCAATTTTGGTACTTAAGATCTTCCCACTTGGGTCCTCTAAGTGCTCCTAAGAAGCCCTAGACCAAATACATAAAGTGCCACAAGGGCTTAACACTGGCGACATTTTCCTGTTAGATTCCAGTTGCGATTTCAGCTCAGCCTTCACTTTGTCTCTCTTGTTGGCTTTGCCATTTTTCTTTTTTGTTTTAAGCTGGGGTCTCAGGATTGGAACAAACTATCAACCCACCCTTCTCAAAGCATCCTAGCAAAGCTGCCAGATCTGCCTGGACCCAAATCAAAAGAATACTGAACCATCACTACCAGTGTAAGGGAAAACCAGGAGACTACAGTGGTTCCAGTAGCAATCTAATTCAGTCACTGGACCTGCAACCCAGCATCTTTTAAAAGAAGATTAAAAAAACCCCTAACATCAGGTGAATGTCTTCTAGAGGCTACATTTCTGTCAAGCAAAAATTACTGGGCTTAACACTGGGCATGCAGGTGGAATTCAACAGCATACTTTGGAATAACTCATATGATCTCCCCTGTGGCAGCGACTTCTGCCTTAAAACCTCTGCATCTTCAGCTGACATTCTTTGTCGCTTTCTTATAGCGCACAACAATGACAGTATTTATGATGACAGCAAGGAACATAACAGGAAGGCTCTGAAGCATAAGCTCCCATTGTTTTATAGCATCAAGCTACAGCATTGTAAGGAGGAGGTAAGAACAGCCATGCACAGGAGAAACCACAGAACCGAGACCATAGCAAAGCAAATGCATTTACCAGATTTTAGTTAGAGTTTATGTAGCCCGAGGCAGATGGACAAAGGCTTTTCTTTCTTAAACACTCATTTTGCAGGTTCTGCTTCAAAGGTGTTCAGGGTTCCTATCAAATCGGGTTTTTATTTAACTGATTTCTAGTATTTTACTTGTTTTTCCAAATCCCAGACAGCATCCTACCAAATGTAATACAGCTACTTCACATTAAAAAGAATGTCAGGGGCTCCAGTTTCAAACTGTTTGACTGCCAGCTACAGTGACTAAAAAGAAAAAGTCCTCATAAAACAGATGCCTTATTGGTACCACAGACAAGCATTTAAAAAAAAAAAACTTAAAAAAATAAATCAGTATTTGCTATCCTAGGGAGCTGCTGAAAAATCCAAGGCAGAGCAAGTATGCTTTCCAGTATGAGGAAGACTCTCGAGTGCTGATTCAAAAGCAAACTGGAAAGGACCTCTAGTGGGCTGACACCGCAGTGCTGGGGTGCCAGAGAGCAGTGTCCTTCCACTTCACCTCCCTGCAGTTCCACACACCTACGGCATCACTCACCAAAGCCCCATACTTTTACCTAGTGACTGGCACCCGAGAAAGCACATACAAGTGCAACGACAGCAGGAAGCCTCGTTATCAGGCCAGCTAATTAGAAACATTCCCTCAGTCTGCTCTCAGCGTTTGGAGGGACACACTTTCACTTGCTTCACAAAAAACAGGGGATGGGTTCTGTTTTATAGGTAGGTCACCAACATGTCAGACCACTTCAGGGTGGTTTAATGTGGCCTACATGGCATGACATCAAGGGATGTTCAAAGATGCACAAATTCAGATGCACATTTCGAATGAGGGTTCAAATATTATGCAGAATATTATTCAGACTGTGTCAAGGCATTTTATTCTTCCAAGACTTTTTAGCTGTGGGCAGTTTTGCATGGGCAGCAGAAATACCATTTTAACTGCATTTTTAAGGTAACTCCTTCTGGGTGAAAGAGCTTGGAATTCTTTATCTGAGCTCAAACAAGGCATAATTTAATACGACATGAAAACAGATTAGTGAATGTATTCAGGAGAATACTCAGATAATAAAACAGGACAAATTAGAAAGCTTATTTATTAGGCATCCCAGTTAAAAAGAAAATAACTTGTTTTGAATTGAAGTTGATGATTCACCTCTAAGTCTTTAAAAGACTTCTCTTGCTATATTTAGGTTTGCCTTCAAGTCAGATTGGTTTTATCATTTCCCAAAGTAGCCTAATTTACATCTTCAGCATTATAGGCCATAGCTTAGCTCACTTTTAAATTATCTAAGCAATAACCTCTCTTTCAGCAGTTACCCTCAAAGAGTGTATCAACTTGAGAAGGATCACAAATTAAAGCTGACATTGTTAAGCAGAGCGATGCAAGACAGCTGCTCGTTATTATTCAAAAATAATATCACCTACACTGCAGTGGTGCTCCTTGTGCCATTAAGCAGAGTGCTGGAAGGGAAGCAAGCCATTTTACAGAGTGGTGGCATGAAGAGAATAATACTTGCACTTGGAGTCTGAGGCTAGAAGAACAGCAGAATCTGGTCTGTCCTTCACAGGGCAATAACAGTACTGCCCTGTCGTCACTGAAAAGCTTGCCTGAAAGTCACTTGATACAAGCATTCATGTAGAAAATAAAACTAAACCAAAGACACTAACAAGTCCATATCTTATCTGAGATCTGAGCAAAAAGCAAACAGGGTCTCTCAACCTGAATCTTTTTGGACCAACCACCACCCACTAGGACCCTCACTAACAGCAGAATAATATAACTTATTTTGAAGTCCACCTAGTTTCTTCCTGTGTCTTTCCAATGATAAAAGTTTTAATTTACTGTCAAGACAGCTGCAATTATGAATGTTTTATTATTACTATTCTGGCCATGATTAATAATCTGGGGAAAAAAAACCTCAAACAGAACTCAAAGTATTTGTAATGGCCTCAAAATTCCACTACCTTCTGTGGAAAACACAAACTAGACTCCAGATACAGTAAAATAAATGTTAAACTATTGAATTTTGCATCATGGTGACACTATTAGTTAGAAAAAAAATTATTCATTCTTTCATGTAGCAAAATCCCTATACACTGCAATGTCTTTCCAAAGTATGTTCCTACCTTCCACAAGGAACAGAGAGAAGCATCATACTACAATATCCCTTACTTCCATTTTTCCATCTCCAAAAGTCACACTATTTTGCTTTCCTTCCACTAATTGTGGAACTCTCCAGAGTGCAGTGAGCAGGAATTGTTTAGATCAGTGGTCTCCAAAGCGTAGTGCATGCAGTCCAGGGGATGCACAAGATAATCTACTGGAGGGCCATGAAGAAAATAATAAATTAATATTTTAATTTATTAATCAATTATTAATTGTTTTTTAGTTAAGAAAACAGTATTTTAAGTGAAGTTTATTTCATCTTTACCTCATCCTTTTTAAAATTTCTATTGTGCATGTTTCAGAGTTTGTGCAGCATTACAGTAGAACATGTCTATATGTGATGTCACATACAGACATCTATATGCACGTCACACGCAGGGAAAAGTTCTCAAGTGGGCTGCATTTCTCAGTTATTAGCTGCAAGCTTAATCACAGGCAGCAGGTGATTTTTCAGAAACAGTTAAGTGCTCAGCTCACACTGTGTCTAGTAGCTCAGCAACTCTTAAAAATCCCATGAGATTCTGTTTGGTATCTAGAAGCTGCCAAAGGCCATTCAAAATCTTATTCTGGATGATTTAAGTTCAGGCCCATTGACTTTCAAAGAGATTTAAAATTCTAAATACATAAAATTCAGTTTCCGCAATAACTTATGCCACTGCATCGCCTGGCCAGTTTTCTAATACAGATGGAAAAAGTCAGTCTATTTTTATTTAAATTCCTTTCAAAGATTCACAAAAAAAAAAAATCCCTGCTAGTCACTCAACATTTTTCTTTTTCCTTCTTAAAATCACCTACTAAAATATTCACTTCATTTCTGTAATGGCCATGGATAAGTATCAACTAAGTGAAACATTAAAGTTCCTAAAAACTGTGGGGAAGTTTTACTTAGTGGATGTGCACTATTAAGAAATAGTGAAGCAAGGTAAACCATGTTGACAAGACCCTTTTTTTTAAAAACTAAGGTTATCTCGGCTAATGTCTTTTTTCTACCATCTCTGTTCCAGTGAGAATGACACTAAGCACTTTATTCAAGAATTATACATTTTGAGATAAATTCCTTTACTCCACCAGAAAAATTTCCAAGCAGCACATGGCGTTGATTACAGCTCTGAAATTTTCAATATATTATCCTCCAAAATCAGAGTTTAAACATTCTTTTTTACCTCTGGAGTAATGCAGTTTATTTATATGACATTTCTCTCATGTACTCTGATGTCAAACAATGAATGCTATAAAAAAGAATTCTTGACCAAATTGTTTTTCTAGTCATGCATCCCATCCCTCCAAATTCTTGCACCAAGAGTTCACAGTATATGATTATTAAAACAGACACTTTTCTCACAGAGCAAGAGACACTACTGCATGACTGCTTCAGGATTTGCAGCACCAGTTTAGTAGAACACTTAAGCACATGCTGACCTCTGGGCATGTAAGAGCTCCATTTCAATAGAAGTATCCAAAAAGCAGAAATACACACATGCTGCCCCTGCTAATACAACTCTGGCTGTTCTGTTTGTTCTGTGGAAGATTTCATCCTCTTGTTAGTCTTCACTATCACTCCACACAGCATGCAACAGGAGAAGTAAATAGCTCAGACTGTTCACATGTGAACACCACAAAACAGTTTCGGATGTCTGTCTTACCTTTCCATCTCACTTACCTTTCTCTCCTGCCTTTGCATTTCGCAACGGAGCAACAATACAAATGCAAGTGACTTTCATCAACAACCATCCTTTTCCACATGAATGTCATTACCACCCAACCTTATCATCTCTTCCTAGGAAAGAATCTAACCCTACAGCCCTATGCACGCAGGAAGCTTCCACACTACCCTTACTGGAAAGGTTCCCAGGAAGGTACAGCTTCAGTGTAAAATATTCTTTCATTTTGTCTTCAAGGAATGCTCTTCTTGCCTCTTTTAACTGATCTTTTCTAAATATTTTGTGTGTTTGACCACAAACACTTACACACATACAAGCCAGCTTATTTTACTTTATTGACTTTCTTATGAACACGATTTTATTTGTTCTTAAAACATTTTACTAAAGAGCAACACAAAAAGCTAAGCTCACTCTTGAAGTACAGAAAGGCTAGTACAGTTGTGCAAAGCTATGTAATTTCTTTCCCTTACTGCAAAGGGACTGTGTTTTCTCAAATTGGATGGAAGAAGCAGCAGGTGGTAGGCTATGTCTGCTCTTAAGAACCTGGGAATGGTACACATCTATGCCCCCCATGCCTTTCAGACAGATGCTTGCTCAGGATTATCTTCCCCTCTCCCTAATTACTGAGAGTTTTGCACATATCTTCCTGCCAAATATGGTCACATATCTTGGAAGCTGCAGCCATATTTTCCTACCTCTTTATTTTCTGAAGCAAGTTTTCCATCAAATTCTTTTCTCTCCAAAGAAGATGTCATAACTCACGCAGCAGAATGATCTTTAGAAGCTCATATATATTTTGGTATACCAGTAACCTGATGATGCAGAGAGGCTGTGTCTCTCTAGTGGGTACATGCAGGTGCTATTGCATTTATGAAGATGCTAGGCCCTCCAATGTATAAGCACAATAATACTTCAGGGACAGAAGCCAAAAAGTGTCCAAGCTTATCATTTTCAAGAGACAACTACTGCTCAGGTGAAACTGCAGAACTCAGCATCCAACCAGTACCAGTGAGGAAGAACACTGTTTCCATGCAGTAACTACAATTTACTTTCTTGGTGCCACATGTTGCTGTTTTTTAGATATCCTACCTGTTTGTGCCACCAAGTGGGACCAGCCACTCCAGACTGCTGCAATCTTCTCATGTGAGAAAAACTGAGTCGCAATCTTCTTGGGCTCAACAAGAAAGATCTCTGTGCTCACTAGCTGTCCATGTTTGTTGCTACCCCAGACATACAGGTGTCCTTCATCTACAACAGACGGAGAGAGTAAAATTACACATTACTGACAGTCATCTGCAGGACTTCCCACATTCCCCAATAAAACACCACAACTGAAATGAAAAGGAAAAGCAATTGTTTCATTTGAATTCTGCACTAAACTTGATAAATTCCTTCCCAGAGTGAAGTACATACATCTTCTGGAGAGGAGAAAAGAAATAAAAACAAACAAAAAAACCACAAGAGGTGACAAAACCAGCTTGTTTTAACAAATTAAAACATTATGGTCATTCATGTTTCCACAACTAACATGCAATGCCTCTATCACCTCCTTTTCTTCTCCAGAAGGTGCGTTTCCTGTATCCTGAAAAATGTCACATGCTCAACCCTCATCTAATTTTTTGATTAGTTTTTAACAAAAACTTAGACTCTAAAACTTAGTACCATATTCGCATCACTGGAGGTTTCAGGCCCATTTGGATACAGATAGACTACGTTCCTTTTTTTAAAAGGAATCACCATTCATGTTTGCAACAACCCTGCCTGTGTCAAAAACCTGCCCAACTGCAGGTGTTCAGTATCCTGCCAGCAAGTGGCTCATGAAACAGAGCCAAAGAAAATTGCATCACAGTGTGAGATTCCTAGAGAAAAATCCCTATTTAAATACTATACCCTGCAGTAGTATCTTTACTATATCAAGCATCTTTAAAACACGAAGTATTTTAAGTAATATAATTATCTTGCAGGATGAAGGGCAGCAATAGCATGACTTTATTAAAATCTTTGGCACTTACTTTGTTAATCTTGGTTAATCTGCTGCCAGACTGCTCTCAAATGCAAAGCAAAAGCATGAAAGAATAATCTGCTCACTCTCTAAATACAGAGTGCTAATTAGCTAAAGTAGATTCTATTTGTCCTTACAGTTCCTCTTCACTAATCGCATACACACTTTGCGTCTCAGAATTCAATGTAATTTACATCTTGTAACATCTCCCCATACAACTACATCTCTGTAGATCTGCCTAAGCAAATACTCCAGTGCTCCATTCAGTGATGACAGAAGTACCAGATGGCTGCACATTTGCTAAGAACTTTTTCCTACAAAGTTTGGCAGACTTGTCTTCATAAGGTTCAATATATTTTCCACACTTCCAAACTGTAAGATTACAGCATGAAAAGCTATTATGTTTCCCTTTCTCCTAGTTTGCCAAAAAGAAAAAAAAAAAAACAAAACAAAACAAGCCACCATGCCACTTTATTAGACTTTCATTACTGGATACTTAATACCTCAGCATGGGAGCACTGCCTAGAGACCAAAGAACATGGCAGATGTTATGGAAGTGCCTAGGCAATTAAAGCAACTTCCTGCTGCTTTGAATAAGCCTTGTGCTCTTACATTACCTCACACAGGTCTGCACACTGTTCTCTTAAAGCCAAAGATAGCTCCAGACCACATCATGTCCCTGCACAGCACAGTCCCATGCAGAGGCATTAGCTCACGTAGAAGAAGCAGCACAGCCACAGAAGTCAGTCTTGGGACAACCACCTAACATACCCTTCCTCCATGGACAACGGGTTGAACTGGTTCCAGCACTCACCCACCCAGAGTCACCTAACGCAGCATCGTGCTGCAGCCCCAGGGACTTACCCAACTGTGTGCCTCCACAAACCCTTCCAGAGTTTCTAACTACTGAGAACCCAGACCCTCACTTACTCAGAAGGGCTAAGTCATGTCTGACCCCAAGAAAAAACACACAGAATTCAAAACATTAATCCAGTTGGGTTTAAAAAAAAAATTTTAAAAAATAAAAAAAACCCTCAGAATCCAAAACTAACACAAAACAATTAAGCAGCACTAACAAGGTCAGATCAAATTTCACCAGCCTAACCAAAACTGACAAACATTTCCAAAGCACATAAACCTTTATAGGCAGAGACAAGGATTTCTGCTTTGATACCTAAGGCCTACCTGTGAGTGACACTGAATGATAAGAGCTTGCAGCAACTCTCTTCACCTTTACATCTTCCAGGCCTAAGGAAAAGGTAGTCTCAGAAAATTTGTACAGCAGGTGTCATTTCATACACAGACATAAAACAGAGATGAATTCTATAATAAAAGCCTCTGCTTTTGGGCCACAGACATTGTAAGACTCACTATCATTTTCCCCCATGGCCTATGACCTTGTACACCCATTCTATCCTCAGATACTCCGCTACATGTTGATAATACCAAGTGGCTTTGTAATTAAAGGATGCCACATGCCACTCCAAATTATATTTCTGCTCTACCCACCTTTACAAAGGAATCAGATTCCTGGATTACCTGTTACTTCCCAGGGCTCCTTTGCTGTCAAGAACAGGGGGAGGGTTGTTCCTGGGTTTGCACGCTTTGCCCGAGGCGCCATGCCAGTTCCCCACTGAAACACCACACCACTCTCTTTCCAGAGTAAACACATATTAAAAGAGATTAAAACACATCAACCACGAACAAAATCACTTAACTCATTAATTAGTTTTAAAGGTATATTCACTTCGTTTTCACTGGTTCAAATTACACTTTAAAAGACCTTTCCACCAAAAACATATTTTATAAACATACAGATAACGCTGGTGAATTTATCATGCAACAAACAGTTGTAGTCTCATTTACACAGGTAAGAAAACTAAGCAACCTGTCTCAGCTCTCTGAAGCCTCTGTCAGGACGTTATTGAGGACTTGGTAACAGAAGTTCCATAGCTGTAGCGCCTCAGGAACGGACACAGTTTATTTATTACTGTAAGTAATTGCACTTTCTCTGCCCTCTCATTTTCTTCACGCTAATTTGTTTGTGCAGTCCAGCACACAGAGGGAGTAAAGTCACTTGTCTTCTCCTCAGGACCTTTCAGAGACTTGACCTAGCCCTGAATCAAGACGTCCACTGAGTGCACAGCTTGCTTAATTCCCAGTATCTGTACCTGCACCAGAGATCTCACATTTCTTCCAAACATTCTAAACCCATACTAAAGTTCACATAAAATTAAATCAGAATAAAAGAGCATGTATAGTTTTTTGTTTCTCAGCTGTAAAAAATAAAAATAAATACAAGCTAAAATAAATTTCATCTTCTTTCCTCTTCCCCTCCAAGCCATTTAAACTCCATTTCATTTATTACTGCAATGATGTAAGAATGATGACATATTTACCTGTAGCAGCAAGGGCATGTCTCAGTCCTGCAGCAACATCTACCACCTTCTCTTTAAGAGACTACTCAAGTAAAAGAAAAATATATTTTAGTTGCTTTTTTGCATTTAGTGCCTCTAAAAAGCAAAATACAACAAATACAGAAGTAGAATGTTAGGAAAATAATTCTCACAATTCCAGCCTGCATGTCACAAAGCATATCAACATTTTGTATCACAAAGGAAGCAAATTTTGGCCAACAAAAATTAGTGATAGCATCTTCAAAGAACAAAAAAAAAAATATCAAACAAAGCAACTGGATGTACAACTTTATGGCAATAAATAAAAAGCCACAGTCAATATACTCATGTGAAAGAAGGAACCTTTTTGGCAATACAGTTACGTTTATTTCTTAATTTTAACTCAGAGTTCCTCAAGAATTACATCAAAACTTCCACAACAAATACCACTGACAAGCAGTAATAAGTTCCACCAAGCTGTTCAGTCTTACCAAGTCCTCTGATCACAAACAATACAGTTGATAGTGCCATCTACACCACGGAGGGTTGCCCAGTACGGTCATGCCAAAGACGACTACACCAAGTCACACGTGCATCAAATGAGTTTGCACGAGGTACTTCAGTCCTGGCAATTCTGACACTTCTCCACTTCTGCAAATTTATTATTCTTCTCACAGATGTAACACTATTTAAAACAGTGGCAACAAGCCCAACCATTTCACAGGATACAAATCAAAAGATAAAATATTCCAGATAAATGAATGGTCCACATGATCAGGGAGGACACAGCTTCAGATTCGCACTGTCAATACTCCATTTGCAAGGCACTGTAGTGGAATAATGCTCCCAGGAAACATCAAGGATACAGAAACAACAGGTGAGTTAACCCCTGTTCACTCGGGCTACCTAGGGGACCAGCTGTCCTTCCTCTCCTACATTAAAAAAAGCAAAGAAGTATCTGACATGAGCCATGAGGTTAAATTTCTTGTCTGAGAATCCTTTCTGCTCTGGAGTTATTGCTTTCATTAGACATGTGAGGTCATGTGGATGGAAAAGAGTTTCATTAGTGTTCTCTAAATAAGAAACTACAGCGTAAATTAGGGATTAATTAGAATTCCTGTGAGAAATTTATTTAAACTGTTAGGCTTATAGCCAACAACAGGAAAGCTTTTCTGATGCTACAGAAGTCTCAGTACCTACTACTGAAAATATTTTAAAGTAATCAATTTGGGGCTACATTCTGAGCTCCCTACTCACACTCAGCAGCACCTCACCTACAAGTATCACCACAGACTTCCACACGACTTACAGAACAACACAAGCTGTGCTGTCAGGGTCCAGCATTCAGCATTCACAATTAAAGACACCAAACAACAGAGAAATCGTTATCTAACTTTCCATCCTATTTCCTTGGAAGCTGATATTGTTTGGTAAGTACTGGAGATTAGATAAGAAGCAAGTCAATGTACTTGTCAGTTCCTTTACATGCAAAAGTAAAAATCATTTTAATCTAAAAAGTGATAAAGTTTATTCTCTCAGGTCTAGCTTTCCTGCAGCTACATACTTTCTCACACTTCTATTATTTTTGGGGTGACAAAGCTTATTTTTATCAAACTGGTTTTAAAATCAAGAAATAATACCACAGTCCTCATTTGAGGGGAAGAAACTGACAGTTATACACTTGGAAAAACAACATGTACTTAAAAAACAGAACTGTTGCACATGAAGCAGTAGAGCAAAAGAACTGGCATAGCTAACTTTGTTAACTCCAACATACAGTTTGTTTTTTTTCAGGAGTGGATTATTGTTGGCTCATTTTTGTTTTACTTTGAGTTGTTAATCAAAAACCTCCAAAGTACAGTGAAGACACATACCCTGCACGTAGCAAAGCACACCTAGTATCTTACAAACTTAAGGCAAAACTTCAGCTGGAGTAAATTTGCAGTTTCACTATGTTTAGTATCACTTCACATCAGCTGAGCATTAGACCTATCCTACAGACTTTATCAAAATACATTATGAAACATTATAATCGCTAGTGAAAGAGACAACTTTCTGTTAGAAGTGGGCAACTTCTTCATACAACAAGAAAAGCAGCCTTAGCTGCTCATTTCTGAGTTAACAACCACCTTTGCTCCTTTTCTTTATAAGTTTACTGTGACAGATAGACTCTATAAAATATAGTTGAAGAGTCTGGCTTAAAGCCCAATGAGGTCAGACAGCCTTTGTAAGCTCCTGGAAGCAATATGAAGTACAAAGCTCTGAAGCACAATTCCTTTTAAATCTTTACCTCAATCCTTTGTGGAACCAAGCACGGACCTGATATTTGAGGAGCTCCTAATTGTCCAAAAGAGTTAGACCCACAGGACAGAACTAGGCCAGATTCTGCAAAATTAAGTGTTAGATCCCAATCAGTAAAACTGTGAGCAAAAGCAAAGCACTGTAACATTCTAAGAAGCAAAATATCACAGCCAAGTAGCTTAAAAAAAAAAAAAAAACAACAACCTAATGTGTCCCATTCCAAAGTCCCTGAGGCCATAACCTTCTGGTCTTACACACCACGTTCAGTAAAGGTCTGACATTCACTGGGACACAAGGAACATGGAGTAACTTAGTTTGCAAGGCAAGTAGCTTAAAACCAGTGAGTGCCTGTGCATCGCACAAGCAATAGCAATGTGGAACTTTCAGCGTGTTCTCTACATCAACATATTTCTCCAGCTCTAACAGAGATATATTTACCTACTAATATGATCGTAAAATCCCAGCCACAGGCAACTTGTTTGACACAGAAGCCAGACAGGGCAGTGCACAGAGTAAAATGCAGCACATCTTCTGTGTGATTCAATCCCAACTGCCCATCTTTGTTCTGGCCACATACAAAGAGTTCTCCTGCACCTGGAAGAAAAAGCAAAACAACAAAAAATTATGTTCCCTTGCAGAGACTAAGAAGACAAGCACACATGCCATGAGACCCTGTGACAAACAACAACGGTGATTAGGTGTCATTTTAGGCACTGCAATCAAGCAAAAAGAAAGAGAAACAGTTATTTCTGAAGCATCAGAAATGCCTCTGAACAAGCACATCTATGGAGAGTTGGGTTTGTCAAGGAAGACAATCCATATGTTAAGACAGGCACCTCTCACTAAGATCCATGATGAAGTTTTTCATCCCATTCTCATCTGCCTGTATCCCTTCTTTCCCATAATCAGCTATGGCATACAGCAGAACCTTTCAAAGACCAGATGCTATCTTCTGCTCCTGACCTTAAAACTTCTCAAGACTGAATAACCTCTCACTTGACTCTTCCCTCCCTCCCACCCACCCCTGTCCTCAACACAAAAAAACTGTCTGCTTTGTGTGAAAAGCTGTTATATCAAACAGGCTAAGAAACAGTCCTCACATAGCCAGAAAGTAACCAGAGATGATAAGCAAAACAGGAATTTCCCCAATTTCCCCAAAACACTGAGGTAATCGGCATGGGAGAAACCTGTTCCTCAACTAAGAATTGGTACTTGCTCAGAATCAGAAGTCCCAGATAGGTGGCAGCACCAAATCAACAGGGAAACGGGAAAAAAAAAAGTGTTCAGAAGTCATCCACTCCTTACAAGTGCAATGTTTTACCAGTGATAACTGCAGAATGTCCCCCTCCTCCAGTTATGCTTTTAATATCTTGACATTTGAAGGAAACATCTTTCAGTGACTGAGGTACCAGAACATCCTCTTTATGACCAAGACCAAGTTGTCCATAGCTGTTTGCACCCTTCAAATACACACAGAAAAATAACACATTTTTTTTTAAAAAGTTAACAAAAAGAGGTAGACAACTGCTCCTAATTGCAAACAAGCTTATTGGGTACATGTCACAGGTTAACCTGATGGTATTTGCTCCTGAAAATCTCCCAAAGTGGCAATCTTCATTCTTACTGCTGTCATGCAGGACCCCCAGAATTACAGACCAGGACTATCCTCAACTTGCTGTTAAGGCTGCCCTTGCAACCCCAGCATTTTAAGAAACACATTGGAACATGTCTTGGTAAGACTTTAACTGTAGGCTAACAGTTACTAAGGAGGAAAGCCTCATTATCAGGATGATTACCACCTGTTTAATTTTAATGCTAATGATTCCCACTCATCACTAAGATCTTATTCATGGCAATGCTTTTTAGAAGCCACCTCCAAAACAAGAACAGAAAGATATGCTGCCTTCTTCTGGAATCTAAGTAAAGCAGAAACACTTATCCCTCATTAACTAAATCTTTTAACTTAAAATGGTCAAAATGAAAATATAACAGTTATAATTATTATAAATTTATAAGAACCAAATTATAGCCACTAAACCAATCACAGAAAGTAATCATTGACAACGTGGTAACGTACCAGGGAATTTCTTAGACAATTTAAGCTCTGTTAAGTGTCCAACAGTTTGAATAGCAACCTTCATCCACAAAGGTGGATTCAATAACTTACCCAGCCCACACACTGCAGTGACACCCACATTCCCCCCAGCTGGTGTTCCCCAGGGGGCACCTTCCCTACCTCACCTGCGCTCCCCTGCCCAGCTGCTCTCTATTCACAACTCCCCATCAAAGATGCAGCACCAGGTATATCTTAAAAGGACACATTTAGCAATAAACATTTTGCACCTACAGAAACAATATTTTAGACAAAAGCATCAGGCTGCTCACCTCAGCCCAGAGTTAACAGGTGGATGAGATGCCAGGATTCAAACTCAACAGGCAGACCAAGTTGTTGTCTCACAGTCACCACTACTGGCAGATTTAGAGCATGTTACTACTCAACAGACATAATTCTTTTTAGAAGGCTTGTCACAAGCTCTCATTTTAGCCTATAACAAGCAATGAATTTTCTTCAAAAACAGGCAAGCTGAGATAAGGTGCAGAAAGAAAACAGGCACCTGAGGAACCGAGCAGCACAGGTGTCCATCCCAGCACCACCACACCTACCTTCAGGTGGCCTTCCCAGACAGAGGGGTTATGACACAACATGGCTACTGCAGGGTGAGACGAGCTAACAGTGAAAAGAGATACCCGTTCTGTGGCTGAGACCCGCTTTGCTCAACAGGTAGAATCACGGCTCTGATAAACCACCAATAAAACCCAACAAACAAACCACAGCAAACTTTTTT
>NW_010339533.1:0-206 GCF_000700745.2 Antrostomus carolinensis | reverse complement strand
GCCGTCCTGGACCCTCAGTGGCGGGGGAAGCTGCGGGACCACGAGCCCTCAGCTCCCCGGCTCCCTCACGAAGCAGCACAGAGCCGAGGGACCGCGCTGAGGGCGGCTCACCGCAACTTCACCACAGCATTTGTTTTATTCCTCGGGAGGGGGAACCTTGGCCCGCCCGCCCTCCCTCAGGGAAGCGAGGTGGGTGGGGGCCGTGT
>NW_010339532.1:20263-26998 GCF_000700745.2 Antrostomus carolinensis | reverse complement strand
AGGCCAGGATACCCTTGGCCTTCTTGGCCACAAAGATTCCAGAGCAGCCCGCCAGTGTGCACAGGGCGGTTATCGTGGAGATGGAGCCCGACAGTGCGCAGGGAGGACGAGAGGCACAGGGCATCATTGAACTGTGTGCTTCCAGCTGGGCATGAGGAAGCTTTTTCCACTGTGAGGATAATTAATTGGTGGAGCCAGGGGCCGAGAGGATCCTCCAGCATTGGAGGTTTTGAAAGACTTGACAAAGGGCAGCCCAGTCTTCATAGCTGACCCTGGTTTGAGCAAGAAGTTGGACTAGAGACCTCCCGAGGTTCCTTCCAGCCTGAATTATTTCTTGATTCTGTGGTAAAGGTCTGTGATATACAAAGGATTAGAAGGATATTACTTCATTGTCCCTTTGGACTGAAAAATCCACGGATCTGGGTTGCCCGGTTTTTTTAAAGAGATGGAAGTGTTTCTGTTTTGTTTCTGAAGTTACAGATAACTCTTGAATGACTTCTCGTATGTTTGCCTGCTTTTGTCTTTAGAGGGGCTGCTGGATGAGGGGGTTGCAGCTGAAAACTGCAGAGCCTGGATTGCACATTTTTCTGTCTTTTTTTTGCAGTGTCGTAATTTTGTGGAATATTTATTATCTTTTGGCTTAGAGGGCTTTGCAGGCTCTTTATACCTTTCACTGATTTTCAGCCGATCAGTACATTAATGAGAGCAATGGTCTGTGTATTTCCAATCTGTTACTGCACTTGCTCTGCTCTGGATGTTGTCAGAATTTATACCTTTGCAGGACAACTTTGTAGTTGTTTTCCATCTTAGCCATCCTGCAACTATTTACATACTTCATCAGTAGTATCTTTGGAATATATTCTAACTTACAAAGGCCGTTTCCCACTAGTTACCCAACTGTGCTGTTAATATATTAGTGTACCCCCTCGATCTTTGTTTTGAGCCTTTTTCAATCTGTGATGACTTCCATCGTGCCCTGAGCTGGCTGAATTCCTGTGTCCTGGAGTCCTTCGTACTAATCCGCGTTCACTCTGTGTGGTCTTTAGGTTTCTGCTATGCCAGGAAACAGTGAAAGGTTGCTGCTTATTTTTCTTTTTTTTTCTTCAAACTTCTATTTTTTATATCAGTCTAGTTTGGACATGGAAAGATCTGGGTCATGCAGATTTGGTAATTTTTATTATTTTTTTTTCTTTTTTGATATTCAGCAAATCTTGACATTGTCTATGTTTCATGTCAATCGATAGAGACGTTCAGTGTAGTGCTAAATTTGTGACTTTTTCTTGCCAGCTGTATGAAAAGGGGTTCATATCGATTAGAAAAAGGAGTAATTTCCAGTCTCTGAAGAGACATTTGCTTAAGTTGTCACTTTGAGTTCCAGTAACAACATTGAAATTAATTTGTTCTCCATTTCCAGTGTCACAAATGAATCCCTGGTGCAGTCTGGCGCTGTTGGAGTTGTGAGTGGAAGTACCCAGCTCACAGAACAGCCAACTGAAAATCACATGCATCGTGTTAGATACAGAGTTTGCAGTCTTATCAGTTCTCGATTACATCGTGTCGCTATATTGTACATCACATTCACTGCTGTCCCACCAGAGATAAGCACAAACTTTTAACCTCTTGCTAGTTTTCTGAAAACTTTGCTAGCCTAATATATAGCAGCCTTCCAATACCTGAAGGGGCTACAAGAAAGCTGGGGAAGGACTTTTCCTAAGGGCAGTTAATGCCAAAACAAGGGGAAATGGGTTTAAGCTGAAAGAGGGGAGGTTTAGATGAGATATTAGGAAGAAGTTCTTCACTGTGAGGGTGGTCAGACACTGGAACAGGTTGCCCAAGGAAGTTGTAGATGCCCCCTCCCTGGAAGTGTTCTCGGCCAGGCTGGATGAGGCTTTGAGCAACCTGGTCTAGTGGAAGGTGTCCCTGCTGCTGGCAGGGGGGTTGGGACTGGGTGAGCTTGAAGGTCCCTTCCAACCCAAACCATTCTATGATTCTAAGTGGGAATCTGCTTTGCAGTTCTCAGTGCTTATTCCTGGAGATGGTCCCACCTCTGAACAGCAGCTGAACAACCAATGTCTGTTTATTTCCTTCGACAGTGCCGGTCTGCCTCTGCATGTCACAGAATTGTAGTGGTTGGAAAAGACCTTTAACATCGCAGAGTCCAACCGTTCCTGTGATGTGGTGGCAGTTCAGCCTGCTGGGCTGGTTACGGAGTCACCGGTGTGCTCAACTGGCAAAACTGTTTGTGCTACTCCAGTAAAAACATTTGTGAGCAAAGAAGTGTGTCCAGGGAAAATACAGGCTCGGTGTATCTGTGCTGCAGCAGATCATCCACACCCTCCTGTTGGTAAGGGGTTAATGGTGGCGAGTAAGTGGCTGGTCACTAATAATTATCAGGAAGGTTTTTCTAGTTGGAGTAGACACGGTGGCTTACTGGGATTCTCCTTAACTCTTTTTCTTTTTTCTTCACCAAATATAAAATCTAAATTTTTTCATGGGAACGCTCTAATTCTGCATTTGTTTTGTTTTGGTTTTTTTTTTGTGACCTCCACTGATAACTTTTGACTAGTTTGCATTTTTGTCACACTGAAATATTTTATTCAAGTCCAGCTCAACTGAGTCTTAGGAAGTGGGATGCACTAATCTTGTTGTCTTGCTGTTTGCTGACTGGAAATTTGTGCACAGATCTGATAATGTATCTGTCAGCACTGTGACCTTTTGGGGTTTTTGGGGGTTTTTTTAAAAAGAGAAAGCTGGGGAAGAAAAAAAAATGCTGTTTAACTGATATTAAAAAGTACCATACGAAGTAAGATGCTTTGGAACACTATAGTGAGTAAATGTCTCCCTGAATCAAAGTTAATTGGATGGGAAGAATTATGGGATTGCCAAGACAGCTGGATTCTGAGGCTTGGTCTGCGCTTGGCTTCACGTGCGCGTGTAGGTTCTGATTATTTTCAGTCGGGTAGTTGTGCTGGTGAAAGGCCCGTTGGGCAGTTTGTTCTGTTAAATCGGGATGAGCTGCACGGATACAAGGGCTGTGCCAGGGAAGTGTTTTGTGTTTTGATTTTGATGGCCTAGCTAAGAAAGTAAAACTTGACTATCGGCAAAGTTGACGTTCAGAGCTGCCAGTTTGCCTCGCAGAGCGGTGGCTTTTCAGTCTCTGGTGTATCGATAACTGTTTCCCTGTATCTTGCAGTGCAGCCTCTAGCAGGATTTTATTCCGGTTTATTCTAAAAAGTGTTTTTTTTAAAAGCATGCACGTCTATTTTGAGACTGCCTAAATTTGTAGGCGGAAGCGCTACAAGTTTGGACTGTAGATGTTCCGTTCCCTTTGTTATTTTCCAGCTTGTAGGCTGCAGCAGGTCAACACAATGTCTTGCCTGGAATTTCCTTGCATTCTAAAAGTAGGAGAAGGATCTAGGAAACAATAGCAAATCAAGTCTCTAAACCTCCTTCTCTGACTTGGACCTTTGTTGTCTTTTGGACTTTCACCTACTTCCTTTATTATTAAACTGATTTCCATTAGATAAACTGAATTTAAAAGAACTTGTGATCAGTGTCAAGAGGACTATTTTTTTTTTCTTCTTTTTTTTTTTTACTTATTCTACTGATAAGGGATGATAGTACTACTTTAGGACACCAGGAGTATGAATTTCCTACTGGAACCAGTCCAGAGGAGGCCATGAGGATGATGCGAGGGCTGGAGCAGCTCTGCTGTGAGGACAGGCTGAGAGAGTTGGGGCTGTTCAGCCTGGAGAAGAGAAGGCTCCAGGGAGACCTTCTAATGGCCTCCCAGTACCTGGAAGGGCTCCAGGAAGGGTGGGGAGGGACTTTGGCCAAGGGCAGGGAGTGAGAGAACAAGGGGTGATGGCTTGAAAGTGGCAGAGGGGAGATGGAGCTGAGATGTGAGGAAGAAATTCTTTGTCATGAGGGTGGTGAGCCAGTGTCCCAGGTTGGCCAGAGAAGCCGTGGCTGCTCCTCCCTGGAAGTGTTCTCGGCCAGACTGGATGAGGCTTTGAGCAACCTGGTCTAGTGGAAGGTGTCCCTGCTGCTGGCAGGGGGGTTGGGACTGGATGAGCTTTAAGGTCCCTTCCAACCCAGACCATTTGATGGTTTTACGGCTCTGGCAGTTATTAGACCTCATCATCATCTCTTGTAGCGGGACGAACATCTTCTCTGTGTATCTCTTCATGGTTATGTCGTGCATCACCTTTTCATTCCTTACCTCGCCCTTGTCTGGTCTGTATTATTGTTCTTTACCACCTTGTGGGTGTCCCACCACCTCGAACCAGAACAAATCTCAGTACCCTCCACCACTGTTCTCAGGAGGTCCCTTTCAGCATCTTTTTATGCAGATGGATTACTGGAGAGGCAACTGAGAAAGAAGGTTCAGACCTCCAATTCTTGCTTGATCCTTCTCAGTGTGGTCTGTGTAAGCAGCCCTGACTCTCTGGACACGTTTTGTGTCCTGTAAGTAATCCTGTGATTACATCTTCTGTCACTTACCGTAACTCCCTCACCGTCCCGGCGTAGGACAGGCAGGATTATTACACGGATTAGAAGTGGCTTCTGCGTGTCACTGATTTTGTTCCTAGCTTCGTTGCTACTTTCTTTTGCATGACAGGTTGAGTTATTAGCTGCTTAAGGTTTGGCCATCTAAAACTCATAAACTGTTAGAGGTGACTTGGAGCACTTGTCTGTACTGCGGCAGAAGCCAAACGCATCGTCAGAGCTGCCGTGTTACTCCATGTGTGTGCAACAGTCTCTGCCTTTGTCTATTTGTGGCTTACGAGTAAACTTCTTAAAACTCTGTCATTTTCTGTGGTGGCCCAGTATTGTTTGTTTGTTATTCCCAGGCACTCTGAAACAATCCAGGAAATGCAGCAAACACCACAGCCTTGGTTTTCATCCTGTCCAGTATCCTATGTCCGGCAATAGTTAGAAGCAGCTGCAAGATTTGTTCAGTTGATAAGTGTAGTGTGTTGTGTTTAGTAAACTCACTGAGAGGCTGTTGGTGTCTAGAAAGAGTGTGATTGATGAATCTTGTAATTTAGCATCTATAGCTAATATAATTGACTTCTGAGAACAAGGGTAGGTGTGAAGTTGGATGCTGCTAGACTAGGAGACCTCTAGATGTCCCTTCCAGTCAACATTTCTATGACTGTGGTGTTTCTAGCAAGGAATTTTCTTTCCTTCTCTAATTCTTTGTTACTTGGGCCCTACAGATTTGCCTGCTCCTTTTCCAGTACAGGTGGCACAAACACTTTCCCTCTTGGTGTAGGAACCTGTAACTGATGTCCTGACAAAATGTCCCGTATGGCAGATGTGTATGGCAGCACGGACAGGGCTTCGGTCTGCAAGTCCCCTTATGTTTCTCCTTTGTTGGCTTCTGTGGAGCAGACTCAAACACTGCAGTGTCTGCTGGCGAGCTGCTCTGTACTGACTTCCTCCTGATGCTAGTGTTTGAATGCCTAAGCTGAACTGTTATCTTAGGAAACAAGGAACATCCATGTTGTATCCTACAAGGGAGGGGGGAAGAGCCGTGGGATAACGGAGGTGTCAAATGAATCATCAAGCTAACTCATTCAGTGCCTTTCCTCTTTCACCCTTGTCTGCTGTAGACCTTAACTGGGGTTCTCATCTGTGCAGTGACTGCACTTTGAGGACCTCAGCAGGACAGAGGTTATGACAGAAGGGACATCTCCAGGGATGGGTGCTCAGGCTTGCCCTGAGGTGAGAGGACAGGTTTCCCACAGAACTGCTGCTGACCCAGTTTTGTTCTCTCCTGTCCTAGCCTTTCTTTAGGCTTCTGAACCTGCGCAAGCTGGGTCTGAGTGACAATGAAATCCAGAGACTTCCTCCTGAGGTTGCCAACTTCATGCAACTGGTGGAACTGGACATATCCCGTAACGGTAAGGTCAAAGCTAAATGGGGAGTGGGTGCCCCACAGCCCTGCTTCTCTCAGTGTCTGAGTACTACCCTGTGCACTCATGTTCTTTGTTAATTGTACCCTTTCATGTTCCTGCAGAGTGATCTCTGAAAAATATGGTTGTCTTACTGTACCTTAGGCTGTCACCAGTACCTGGTGACCCATTTTCCATGTAACAGACTCTTCTCAAGCCTCTTTTTTTTTTCCCCCCACTTATTTTTTCCAGACATTCCAGAAATTCCTGAAAGCATCAAATTCTGCAAATCCTTGGAAATCGCAGACTTCAGTGGGAATCCTCTCTCCAGGTAGGAAGGCATATACAACCCTTCTGTCCAGCTGAGAATTAGAGTTGTTCCTCATTTTTCCTAGCTTTCTCTGGTCTTCATCTTGCAATTGTCTTCCCGTTAAGTCAAGGCCTAGGATGACCCTGCCTTTACCAAGACCTGTAGATGTTTGCTCTCCTGACAGGTGGAACACTCAGAGCTGGTGTGTGCTCCCTCTTCTGCGGGGGATTGTTGAGCCTTTAGTCATACAGTTGCCACTGGTGTGAACAGTGAGGACTTCTGTCCTCTTGGAGTAAGTTTGTTATTCCCTCCCCACCCTGTCACCCTGGTGCACAAACCAGAAGGGGTGCGGACTCGTTGTACTGCAGAGGAGGAGGGAAAGGCCTGCACGCCATCCTTTTCTCTGTCAGTCCTTTTTGTTCTCTCTCTTTCCTTATTTATCACTTAGGATGGCTGTCCTCTGAACTCTGTGTGTGGTTGGTTTCCCCAATATCTCAGTGCCCAGACCTGTCTCCAAGAACGACG
>NW_010339532.1:19883-20250 GCF_000700745.2 Antrostomus carolinensis | reverse complement strand
TCTCTGCCTTGTCTCTTCAGTCTTCTCTCTCTACAGCTCTTAATCCATAATGCTTTTGGAATTTAAGTGTGGCTCCTCTGCCTTGGTGAACCATGCTTTCAGGCACTGGTGTCTTGATGTGTTTTCTGCCAGGGTCCTTGTAGATGCCAGTCTGACTCCAGATGCCTGCTGGGATTTGTGCTCCTGGGCTAGTGCTGCCCAAGTTGCCCATTAAATAGATTTTACTCTCAGCTTCCCTCCTGTGGTGCCAGACACTGCTAGAGTCGTAAAACCATCAAATGGTCTGGGTTGGAAGGGACCTTGAAGCTCATCCAGTTCCAACCCCCCTGCCAGCAGCAGGGACACCTTCCACTAGACCAGGTTGCTC
>NW_010339532.1:4279-19568 GCF_000700745.2 Antrostomus carolinensis | reverse complement strand
TCGCATCATCCTGGTGGCCTCCTCTGGACTGGCTTCAGCAGCTCCATGTCCTTGTGGTGTTGGTGGCCCCAGCACTGGAGGCAGCACTGCAGGTGGGGTCTGAGGATTCTGCCCCTCTGCTCCGCTCTCCTCTCGACCTGCTGACCACAGTTCTCGTGATGCAGCCCAGGATTCCATCAGCAATGGGACAAGCTTTTCAGTCCATGAGAACCCTTGTACCACAGGAATGACCACCACTTCTACACCAGGAGTTATTTATTAGAGTCTTTTTGTGGCCCAGAGTTGTAAGATGTGTGTTGTGAGCAGCGAGGCAGGGAAGCTCCAGGAACAGCATGTCAACAGCAAAAAGCTTCTCCTTTTCACGGGTCTTTGCCTGTTCTGTCACACCCTGGTGCTGTTATGATGATACTGCTTGGTCCTGGGGAATGCTGCAGTGTCATCTGCAGAAATATCTGTAGAAGGGCATTTGGGTTACTTGGTAGCCCTCCCTGCTACCAAGTTTAAATGATCACATGACATAATTTAGTCTGGGATTTGTGCTTGAGTATGGCAGAACCAAGTTAGCACACTTGGATGTGCAGTGACCTTGGTGCAAGGGAATATTGTCTTGGAAATGCGGCATATCCTGGATCAGGAGCCACGGTCAGACTTGGTTCCTGCTCTTCTCTTTTCCACATGTTGACACCAATTGGGATAAGACTGGCTTTTGGGGGATTTAAGTGAGGAATTTAGGGCTTGTTTTGTGCAGAGAATTAATGGTGTTTTGTTCTGTCATGCTTTCACAGGCTTCCAGAGGGCTTCACACAGCTTCGGAGCCTGGGACATTTGGCCTTGAATGATGTGTCCTTGCAGAGCCTCCCCAATGACATTGGGAAGTGAGTATGCCCCTGTTCCTCATGATGAGGAGGAGGGTTGGGGTGGGGACCCCATGCTATTAGGATGGCAACACTAGCAGGACTTGGAGGGGAACAGCGTGCCACCCCAGTTACAGCTTGCCACTGTACTGAACATACTGTGTGAGCACCTCTAATAATTTTAAAAGACCACCTTTTTAAAAAGGTTCCTTTCCTGGTCACAGCTGCTTCTCATCCTCTGTGGTCTGTGGCACAGGCAAGGAGTGCCTCCAGGCTTCTCAAATCCTCCATCTTTCCTGACTTTGAGTGCCCCTTTGCCCTTTTCCAAACAAGTGTGGTCTGTCTGGTGATGTTGAGATGATTTTTGCTGCTAGCAAATGGCCAAGGCAAAGCCCACAGGGCTTTCCCCATGGGGTGCAGTGCCCCTCCCATGGGATTTGGCTTTCTACATGTGAGAGATTTTACCTTTTTGGGCAGACAGTCCTGTATGTGATGCCATGTTTCCTTGTCCTGAGTTTGGGCACAGTGTTGTTTCACCATGATTTTGCAATAAGCCATCACCTTCATCAGAAGTCATTTAAGATCCTCTTTGTTTTCTGTTTTCCCCTGTGTACACACTCGTGTATGTGCGTTTGTGCAGGCCATGAGGGGTGGTCCCAAGGGAAGGGATATGAGCATCTCCTTGTATCCCTGAAGCCCTGTTCAGTGAACCTGGCTTTCTCGCTCCCTTTTCTCTTGCAGTTTGGCAAACCTGGTGACTTTGGAGCTACGTGAGAACCTGCTAAAGACTCTCCCCACGTGAGTGTCTGGTGGCTTCAGGAGTCTCCTTCCTGTTTGTTCTTACTGATTCCTCAGGGACTTGCTGTTTCTGTAGTACAGGCTCCAGGAGGGCTCAAGGCTTTGCATAAATTAGCTGCATCTTGCTGGATTTCTTAAGTTAAGGCGAGGAGGGAGAGAGATGGTACAGGGCTTAAGAGCAGGGAAGGATGTTCAGTCTGTACTCAGCCTCTGTGTCAGGGTTGCTTTGGAATAGGCAAGGTTCCACAAGAAAGCTGCTGGGAATGGTGAGAACTTTTTTTTCTGGAGAGGTGGAGCAGATGACGGATTATTTTGGAAAAAGAGAGGAAAATGTACTCGTGTGCATATAGGAAGAACTCTGCGTACAGTGAAGTTCATAGTTTGAAGAGCAGCAGAATAAGGCTGAAGATATGTTTTGCTTCTGACATCTCTGTTTTCTTGGGTATCCCTTCTGATTGTTTTGGTTGAGGGAATGGGTGGGATAACTGGCTTTCCTGCAGCAGACAAAAAATAAGCCAGCAAGGGAGAAGAGGTAAGTCTTGTTAAATGTTTCAGAGAGTTAGGGACAGAGATGAATTCCTGGCAGAGGATCTGGTTGGTACAGCTGATGCTATCAGGTGGATAGGATGTGAAGAACTAATGAGTCTGTACATTCATCTCTGGTTTGGAGCCCATGAGAGTTGTTTGTTGAGTTTTCTTACCTACGGTAGCTCTGTCAGCTTGTTTTCTGCCTGCTTATCCATCCAGCTGGTGATTCCCCCAGTCTTCCTTGAATATATGTTGGAAGGGATTCTACCTGACTTCTTTTTGAATGTTGGTGTGTTTTGGGGCACCACAGGCTCCTCAGTGAATGTGTGAAGCATGCAACTATTGTCACCTTTCCTCAGTGCCCTCTTACTGTTTATGGCAAGTATTCAGTTTGACTACCTGTACCCCCCTTGCTCCTCTGCTTTATTTAAAAAAGAGGGCAAAGAGTCATCTGATGATACAGTGTTCAAGCGAGGCTTTGAGACGTTAAGCAGTTAGGGCTTTAGTCTCACTTCTTTTGTGATGACTTTGCCTCACTCACTGTGAGATGTTGCTTTGACTTGGACACATGCTCTTCCTGATGGTTATTTTCCTCTGGAACCTGCAAGCAAGGCTTTATATGACATGAGTTATATCTACTTGTAAAATTCATGTGTCAACTTTGACCCAGAGTACGAGACACTTCCAAAAAGAGTCTGTGCTGGTCAGCTCCCAGGCTTCACATCTGGTGATTACACAGTGTAGAAGCACAGTTCAGATTAACACTGTCACCTTGTCTCTGATGTCAAAGTCACTGGATCCCTTCTGCACATACGTTGTCAGCATCAGCACCTGGTGACAGAAAGGTGATATTAAGAAACCAGCAGAGATGGCCCCACATGGAATATAGCCAGAAGGGAGAACATGAGAGCCAAAGCTCCTTATGCCAGGCTGAGAACAGGCAAGCAGGAGAAGCTTGGGTCCGGGTGTTGGGACCCACTGCTGTCTGTTCCATGTGTTCTTTGTGTTCATACAGACAGGTACCACCACTGTGATATACCCTATAAACGAAGAGGTGCAATAGCTACATCCAAAGTTGAGCTTTCAGGCTGCAGTGAAGAATGGTCCCAGTGGCTTTTCACCATCTAGGAACCAGCAAGTATCTGTTTGAGAATTCAGTCTGTGACCAAACCCATATAGTTTCTGGGGAGATCTCTCAAGCCCAGTGCTCCCTTGTTTCCCTGTGTTAGATTTGTTATCCCATCCAGCAAGATACTTGTAGCATGCTATGAGTTTTGGGGGGTTTTCTCTGAAAGGATAAGTCCAGGCTTGATACTCATTCTGCAGCGCAATTCCAGCTTCTTCTCATCTTTCTGCAATTCCCCAAATTTTACTTTTGGATGATTCCCAAAAGTAGAAAGAGGATCTTGAAGGCCAAGACAATTTTCATCAGATCTGTCAGTCAAATATGCAACTGAAATCAATGGCCAAAGAAATTCCAGTGTTACTGTCAGGTATTCTACCCAGGTCTGAAGCTCTTCCACTTAGTCTGGTTGTGAACTGTGGCCAAGAACGGCTCTAAACAAGTCCAAATGATCTTGCCAAAGAGTAGAATAGCTTATTGAGATTGATGATGCTTTCAGTTTTCAAGGTTGCCCAGCCCAGTAGGTAGATGGGCTTCAATACTGTGAGTTGTGTCTGTGTAATGCGTCAGTGTCCTTTTGATTGTTGTTGAGCTCCTTAAAAGATCCAGCTTGCAATGACCTTTACTTGCCAAAATTTAATTTTATTGGTTAGTCTTCTGCTGTCAGCTGAGTTCTGAAACAGTTCACCTCGTACAGCTGATTATCACTCCTCATCTCTCCCATGCAGATGGGATGCAGGTTGCCAATAATTTGGGAAGGGTAGCTCTCACTGATGTGTTCTCGTGGCAGGGCAGCTCTCACTGATGTGTTCTCGTGGCAGGGCAGCTCTCACTGATGTGTTCTCGTGGAATAGTGGAGGGTGATCTGTACTGAGGCATTTTGCAAGATCTTGTGTATCAACATGGATGCCACAGCTCACTTGTCCCTGTTTTGGGAATTCAAACTGTGAAGGTGTGAAGGGACAGTCAAGGCTGAGTCACCCTTCAGAGAAGTCAAAGAGCAAATGTTCAGTCATGATGAGAGACTGCTATACAACAGAATCCTTTTGATGATCCTGTTGATAAACCTTTGCTTGAGTTAATATAATATCTCAAAATCCACCACTGCATAAGGTAAGAACTTGCTTTTCCTGTGTAGCCCAACTATTTTTATAGCCTGGCCCAAGCAAGACAGATCTATTTTCTTGCTTTCTCACAGATTTGCAGCCCCCAACTTCCTTAGTTTGGATGGCGTTGAGATGTTTAGCTCTATATCCAGAGAAATGTAGTGATTTCTGTATTAGGACAATTCCTTATGAAGAGAATAAAAAGAACTGAAGACCCTCCCTGCTGGGGAAATGGGCAGGGCTGAGGTGGTAGTTCTGCCCTAGTGTAAAGTGAGAGACAGCAACGTCTGTTTGGAGAAGTGGGAGTTGGAGTTGATGGAGTAGGACTGAGAGTTGAGGACACCTGAACACTCGGGCCATGTCAGAACTAAATCTTGGGTTTGTGGAGTTGCAGACTGCAGCCTTTTATATCACCAGGTCATAATGCATTTGGATACTCGGGGCATGTCCTTGGACCACCAGTGTTGACAGGCTTTGGTTTCTCTGCAGGCTTCTCACAGTATCTTGCCTAGTGAGCTTCTTGTCTGTATGTCTTGACCTCTTCTGAGACATTGTGCCAGTGTTGTCCTTCCCTTTCTGTTAAGCAGCATGGGCATCCCATTCAGGGAAACTGAGGCTGTTGAATTTGTCATTCCTGCCTCTCCCTCCAGCTGTGCTCCCCTTGCCCCCCGGATGTGTATTGTCCTCTGCTGCCCCTCTCCTGTTATCTGTTAGTCTGTGCTCAAGTCCCCATCCTTGCTACAAAAATGAGCAGCGATGTTAAAAGTGTGGCTTGTCATCTGTCATGGTTTTGCTCAAAGAGTATTTTATGGTGGGAGGGGGAGAAGGCAAATTGGTGGCAGAGTGGAAACTGACTGCTCTAGGGCTGCCGGTGCTACTGAACCCAATTCCCTGGCCTGGGGAAGGCTACCAGCTCTCCTAAACTGCTTGGCCAGAGGGACTGTGGGAAAGGTCAGGATTACCCCACCTGTTCTAGGAGTTATTCAAAATGATGTAATTTGTAAGATGTGTGTCCCAGATGCTAACCTGCTGTTCTTTCTTTTTTTTTTCTCTCTTCCCTTTTTTACCTTTACTGTATCTTGCAGTTCACTCTCCTTCCTTGTCAAGTTAGAACAGTTGGATCTTGGTGGCAATGACCTGGAAGTACTGGTAGGTGAGGGATGGTGGGGGGGGGAATATGGGTGGTTGGTAGGGACAGAACCCCATACCTCTGTGGAAGCAAGTGGTTTTTTTATCTGAAATGCAAAGAAATGCACCTGCAGGTTGATTGGGAAGATTCTGATCTGCCCACCATGGCCTAGTCGTTTTTCCCAGCATAATGTTCTCTCATGTGTTGGCCCTTGTGTCTTGCTTCCTGCTGTCCTCATGGACAACTTGCTCTGCTCTTTTCAAGCACTTTTGCTCTGGGATGTTAGTTCTTGCTGTCTAGCTGCGTAAGGATCTTTCGTTTCCGATGAGACTCTGGTAAATTCCTTTCTCTTCTGTCTTGCACTGCCCTCAACTGTTGCTTTTCACTTCTGCTAGGCCTTCTGCATGCCTCTACTGCAAAGTGCAGGACCATTCCATGTTCCAGGCAGTGAAGTCAGCCAGGCATGGAGTGTGTGCCCTCTGGACTGGGGTGCCTCCATGGAGGGCTCACAGTCTCAAAATTCAGCTTGTCTGGACATTCAGGAGCGTCCAGTGATCTTCTTTAATTTTGCAGCTACAGATTAGGCTGTTACTGAATACTGCTTTTCATGTTTTGGAAAGTTTTTTGGCAGAAACCCATCTAAATTGGGAGGCAAAGGGGTTTGTGCAACTTGCTATGCACAAGGCTGCAACTTACTTGTGAGAAGAGCTATCTGACACTTGAACCGCGCTCCGGTGGTGCATGAACTCCAAACCCAAATGCTGATCAGTGTGTGTGGTGTTTGTGGAGCCGTGCTGTGAACATCTGTCTGCCCTTGCTGATGGTGCTGCTATATCATGTCAAGTTGGCCAGTGTTATCCAAATGTTTGTTTTCATGTCTGAGAGGAGGAAGAGGAGAGAGACTCATTTCTTCTGTAAGGCCAGAATTTCCAAACCCTTGTTTAGTTCTTGTCTTACCTGCTACTGGACAGTCCTTGCTGTTGTCTTCTGTGCTTCCTGTTGGGACCCTCTGCAGCCAATAGGCCATCCCAGACATTTCCAAATGTGTGCTGCTATATTGTGGCTCACAAACATGTTAGCTTCATAAACCACTCGGTGAATGGTCCTAGGAGGTGTGAAAGCAATAACAATGTCTAGCTTTGCAGAGATGTGGTGTGATGTGTAGCATCTTAGTGCAGCTTCTCCCCTGTGGAAGGGACTGATGCTATTACTGTCCTGCTGTGTTGCAGCCAGATACTCTGGGAGCCCTACCAAACCTGCGTGAGCTCTGGTTAGACCGGAACCAGCTCTCAGCCCTGCCTCCAGTGAGTATCTGTTCAGGGCCAGTGATTCACTGCTTCGTTCCCTTCCTTAGCTGCTCCCTCGAGCCATAGTGTCTCCTTTCTGATTCTAGGAGCTGGGCAATCTTCGCCGCTTGGTCTGTCTGGATGTGTCAGAGAACAAGCTGGAGCAGTTGCCCAACGAGGTCAGCGGGCTAGTAGCACTGACAGACTTGCTCCTGTCACAGAACCTGTTGGAATGCATTCCAGATGGGATTGGTGAGTAATACGGGATGGGGAGCAGTGCGGGACTTCACTGCTTGGGCAGTGCTCCTGGCAGGCAGTGTGTGTAACAATGATGGACATATCACGACAGTTGAGTGCAGAAGCACTAGACGATACCAATGAGCAGAACTCAACAAGAGTGAGTTCAGGTTCTTGGTCTGCGTCATGCATGAAGTGAAACCTGTGAGCAAGGCTGGTGGGGAAGAAAGGGTAGTGCCTGTATTGTGAGGCTATGTAATCCCTGATGGGGAAGCATTTCGACCAGATGAACGTAGAACAGTGTTATTATCTCTGTGGCATAGTTCATACCAAGCTTGTTGCCCTGGCCAGGTCAACTGAAGCAGCTCTCCATCCTCAAGGTGGACCAGAATCGGCTAACAGAGGTGACAGAGTCAATTGGGGACTGTGAAAATCTATCAGAACTCATCTTGACAGAGAACATGCTGACAGTAAGTACACCAGCAGCCACCCTGCCTCTCCTGTGCTGTTCAGTTTAGACATGTGCCAGGGATCTTTTCCCATCTTCTGTCCTCTGGGCTGGATTCCTGGGCATGCTCCAGCTGCTGTCCCTTCAGCTGCTTCAATACAGAGTTTCACTTATCTAACAGGCTCTTGAGAAGACCTCGGTGAAAGCTGCCTTCTCTCACTTTTTTTTTCCTCTGAAAAATCCTCTAGGATAGCTAGGACACTGGCTCTAGGATAGCCAGTCCTGAAGCCCATCCAAAGCTGAATTTGGTGAGGGGCTGTGGAGCAGTGTAATTTAAAAACGACCCTGCTCCAAACTGCTCATTATTTGATTGTTAAAACGCAAGTATTGGGAATGGAGAGATGAGCAGGAGAAAAATCTTGACCGGTGGTGTTCCGAGTGTGCTGTGCTGAGGTGAAGTGGTGGCGTATCACAGTCTGTGAACCTGAGGGAAAATGTTGTCGTGAGAACTTTATTGAAGATGTGTCTGTTAGGACGGAATATTTTTTCCCCAGAGAGCTTTATGCCTTTATACCTTTATTCTACTGCTCTTACCTTTGTAACCACTGAGCCATTCCCTTTCTAGGCCTTACCAAAGTCCCTCGGCAAGCTGGCCAAGTTGACAAACCTGAATGTGGATCGGAACCGACTAACATCCCTTCCAGCTGAGATCGGAGGCTGTGCCAACCTGAACGTGCTGTCCTTGCGAGACAATCGCCTGGCCCTCCTGCCACCAGAGCTTGCCAACACCACTGAGCTTCATGTTCTGGATGTGGCTGGGAACAGGTCAGCAGCAGGAAGGGTAAACAGGCTTGTAGGCACGTTCCTCAGGAGGCTGCTGTGGAGGAGCAGCACAGGCTGGGCCCTGGTGTGTTTGGGAAATGCTGGATCTGTGCTGATCCCAGGGTCTGTGGTTTGGAGAAGCTGCTTAGGGCTCTGGAAAGAGGACGTTTGTCTCTCAAGCTTTGCCCATTAAGCTCTTCTCTGTGTTACTTGAATGCATGGTAGAACTAATGCAGAAGTGTGAGGGCATTTTGCCATGTGTGAAATAAGGATCAGGGGAAATCTTTGGTCTGCTATGTTCCTTCCCCCAGATTTTGTAGTTTTGTGTCATCAGTCCTCAGGTGACTGGTGCCAAAGCCTTGTTTATGATGTGCACAACCCCAAAGTGTCAAATGTCTGTTACCTGTTCTGAAAGATTCTGCAGATTTTAGCTGTAGTTCTGTTAGCTGAGACTGGTATTTTTTGTGGCAGTTGGAAGCTGACAAGAGCTTCTGTTTGGAACACTCTCTGTATACTGGTCTATGAAAGCATAATTTTTCTGTCTTCAAGCCCTTCTTCAAAGTTCTCCGTTTTCATGTTGTTGATGACAGTTGTCCTCTGCTAAAAACTGATGAGGGTGGGTAACTGGGGTCCAGTCTGTGGCTGTGGCAGAGCCATGTGCAGCAGAAGCCAGCTGCTTCAGTCTGTATGAGTGAGGGATCCTGCAGTGGCTTGGCTCTGTCCTCCAACGCAGGTGAGACAGTCTGGAGCTGAGTTGAAGTTCCTTCATTACCAAGTAAATTTAAGCAGCAATTCTTCTTTTCTTTTGCAGACTGCAGAACTTGCCATTTGCTTTGACAAATCTTAACCTGAAAGCCCTGTGGCTGGCAGAAAATCAGTCCCAGCCCATGCTGAAATTCCAAACGGAGGATGATGAAAAGACAGGAGAAAAAGTTCTCACTTGTTACCTGCTTCCCCAGCAGCCCTCTCCTAGCCTAGGTAAGACGCTGCATTATGAGTGCTGCCTGTGTTACCTTGTACTCTGGAGAGTGTTGTAGGGAAGAGGTCTTGAACCTTCCTCTCTGCTTGCTTGAACTGTTCTTTGTTACTGTGATACCTGGAGCAGATCTAGGCTCCTGAATGGCTCCTGAATCCAAGGCAGAGATTGTTAAAACTGAGAAATTACTTCTCTGCCAGGTGGTAAAGAGGCTGCAGCCTAGTCTTCAAGTCTTCTGCTTTGATCTATTGACCCAATAGTTCACTGTAAGGTTTCCTTCCTGTTACAATGGTATTCTTGTGTTGATAGTTTGAATTCGTGCCTTAATCCTACCTTTATCCTTAGTTCTTGGGTAAGGAGTGCTAGAGCTGAACAGTTCAGGTCCTTTTGTAGAGGCTGCTATAGATCTGGTGAGAGACATGCAAGAGGTGACAAGATCTGGAGCCTACATCCTTTATCCTCAAGGCCTCTGTGGTTTGATGCCATGGGCAGGTACAACAGAAGTGCCCTAATGGGTTGGGAACTATCTTTCATCTAAGCCTACAATCCTGCTCATTCAGAAAGTAGCTCCCACTGTGTTATCTTTCTCCCCAGAGAATCTTTTGCAGAACAGTGTGGATGAGAGCTGGACGGACACCAATTTAAACAGAGTCAGTGTGATTCAGTTCCTGGATGAACCCAAAGTAGATGATGAAGAGGAGTCTGGAGCTGAGAGACGGGTAAGAAGGGGAGTTTCTAGAGGATTGTTAGCTCTCTGTGGAAACATAGGCACAATCTAAACCTTTTTCCTGAGATGGGGAGCCATTCTGATGTTCATGTTTCACCCTGGAATATCGCTGTAGACGTGTACTATATTTTTGCAGTCTGAAGGGCGTTTGGTGCCCAGAGGAGACAAGCAGGTGTAGAAGAGCATTCCCCAAGAGCCTTTATGCAGATTTACGTGTTGATGGCTGTCCCGTGGGAGTTGAGCTGTGACTGCTAACCTGCCCATGGAGCTTTCAGGTAGATCCAGAGACCCTAACGGTCAGAGCAGTGTCAGGACTGGATTTTAGTCAACCCCACTCATGGGGAAGAGCTGCTCAGCCAAGCTCAAGCCAGGTAATCTCCATCCCTCCAAGCATGGAGCCAGATGCAAGCCCATGCTGTGGAGTATCCTGTTACTAAAGTAGCTACACAGTGCAGACAGCCTCAAAAACTGTGGAACATCATTTTGTTTTAATTGCAGGTGCAGAGGGCAGGATAAAAGTTTTGGTTTTCAGCAAGTACTCTAAATCTCCTGCAGGATTTTTTTTCCCCTTTTTATCTTGTGGAGAGAGATTCTCTCGATATGAATCAATCTAATAAATTGTACTTGCATCTGTCCTTGCAGCGTGTATATGCTGCTAGTGTTTGGAGGTTTTGTGGGTTTTTAAATTGTTTTTAACATTGTTATTAATTTTAGAATCCTGTTTTTCTTTACTCTTAACTGGGATAAAACTAGCTAAGCATTACAAATTCTGGCAGCATACAGGCTTGTCAGACATGTTAAGAAACACCTGAGAGATTAAGATGATCTCCCACCTGTGTGTTCCTTTCAGGGCTTCTGTATTTTGCATTTCTAAGCCTGAAGCACAATTTAAAACTTCTCTTTTCTATAATTCATCCCCATCCCTCTATCAGATGGAGAGCAGGATAAAGTCTGAGAGAGAGCTCTGACAAATGCTGTCTGCCTCCGTTTCTTTTCTCTTCCCAGGAGCAGGCTGTAGTAGTGGAGAGACTCAGATCAGATCCTGCAACATGACTTTTGGGTCATGTCCAGCTGGGGCTCCAGCACTCTGACAAAACATGTTTTTTGAATTGGTTCAGTCTTGAGGCATGACACTTGCTGCTCTGACTGAGGAATCTCCTGCTCTGTGTGTTTTCCTTTGATAGGGTTTACAGCGCAGGGCAACCCCTCATCCCAGTGAACTGAAGGTGATGAAGAAAGTGATTGAAGTTCGGCGCAATGAGGTATATGCTGCAAAGCCTGACGTGGAGCTGAATTCTCCTAACTCAGAGGTGGGTGCTGTTCACTAAGGAATGGATAACTGTGGAGACCATGTAAGCAGACCTGGGAGACGGGGAGGCAGTGTCTGTAAGCTGGGCAGAAAGAACTTTTGGGAAAGATTGGAAGGGACTGAGCATGGATTGCCTGGATTCTAAGGGTTGGAATCTGCCTTGTGGTATCAGCTGGGGCCACTGAGATAGAACAGAAGATGTGACCAGGAGACAGAGAATGGCGTAAGGGGAACTGTGTGCATTGGTACCACTTTTGTCATAACACAGGGAGATGAAAACAAGGTTCTTATATTCCCAGTAAAGAATGATGGGAATGGAGTGCTTGGAAGAGGTGTCTTGCTGCCCGGGTGTGATACTAACAATAAATGCCCACACAGGTGGTGGCACAGGGGTGGACCTAGGTGAGATGCAGCAGGCTTGGCAGGGGAGACAGCGGGCAGCCTGAAGAAAAAGCTGATTCTGTTGGTACTGGATCATACTCCACCTCACAGCAGTCATGCTACATTGCTGCATCTACTGCTTTGGTTTCCATCTTAACTTTGACAATCATCTTCTCAGGAGAAGAGGCTGAGTGTCATGTCAAATCGCAGTGAAGACTCCCACCTTTCTAACAGCACTGCCTCTGCTGACTTCAGGGGAGAGGAGGAGGGAGAGAGGAGCTGGCCAAATGGGAAAGTGCCTGAGATGCAGGAGCTGGAGAAGGAGGCAAAGCCCAGAGCTGAAGAGGAGCATAAGGAAGCTGCTGACCAAGAGGAGGAAGAAGTGGAAGTGGAATACAATGAGGTAAGAGCCTAAGAACTGTAGCAGGGTCATGATTAAAAAAGTGGAAGGACTTGAAAGTTTCCAAGAAAATGGTAAATGGATGTACAGAGTATGATTTGGGCATCACTGGAGACAAATACAGTGCAAGTACGTGGAAATGAAGTGCAGGTACGGATTCAGGCAGCCTGTGGGAGCTGGATCCATGGGAGACTAGGAAGGACAGTGTGGGAGCCAGACAGGGACTATGGGAAAATCAGAGTTACAGGTCTGAGTGCCTTCAATCCCTGGAGCTGACAGAAGGTGTGTCTGGGTGAAGGAGTTGATATGGTAAAAAGCAAGTTTAGTGACATTTTCACGTGTATTCCGGAATCTTCTTTAGCACAAAAGCAGCAACACTGACCTTGCCTGTGTTGGTAGTGGGGGGACAGGAGGTTTCTGCACCCTCCATATATCGCTGTTGCCTGAAGTTCACAGCCTTTCTGGGGCTTTGCCGTTGTAGCCCACTGTACACTTTGCTGAGGATACGCTAATACGGAGTGAGGATGAGGATGAAGATGAAGAGCGACCGTTCCCAGTGGAAAAACAGAGGCTTATCCGCAAGGACACCCCCCATTATAAGAAACACTTTAAGATAACTAAACTGCCCAAGCCAGAGGCAGTGGTGGCCCTCCTGCAGGGGCTGAACAGTGATGGAGTCCCCAAAGAGGAAGAGGAGTTAGGAGGATGCAATAACAACACAGAGCCTGAGGATCAGGAGGAAGCATGGGATGAGGACGAGAGAAAGAATGGAGCTTTATCTGCTCAGCCATCAGTGAAGGTAAGGTCTTGTGGGGAGGGGGAAAGATCAGAGGGGTGCCAGACCTCCCTTCTGCTACTTTGAACTACCAACCAGGTTGATGTGGTACCAGTGAAAACATTGGCAAGAGGATCCAGCACTTTGAGAGAGAGATGCTGAGGGTGGGAGAGCTGAAGTTCTTTCTGGGGCTCATATGATTGTCCAAGAGCTGTACCATGTGTGTTATGTCTGACTCCTCGCACTGTATCCAGTCTTGCACCCTCCCTGTTACGTGCGATGTTGGATTCTGTGCTGCAAGAACAGCTCTTTCATCCCATCACTGACAGGTTCTTCTGTTCCTTTCAATCGCCTCCTCGCTTGCTGGTTGTTGCACCTCATTTTTAGCAGGATGAGCTTTATCCCTGGATGAATCTAACCTCAAGCTTATGTTCAGGCTGCTTACACTTGTCTTTCTGCCACAGTGCTTCCTGGAGAGGAGTGTGTAGTGAGAGCAGACAGGAGCGTGCCCTTCCCGTTGGATTCCCCCTGCGCCTGCCCCTGTGCAGATGCAGTCTGATAAAGTGTGCACTGGGATTTAGGGCAGCTTGTGCTCTGGAGTTTTGCCATTACCATGGGCCTGCGATGGGCCCTTCTGATTATGCTGGGGCTGATGAAATAGGAGGTCCTCAACCCTACTCAGATGAATCACCATGTTTGGTTAGGGACACAGAGATTCATGCTTGAGGAAGATCTTCAGTGGAATGGGAATATACGGATGAGGTGACAGTGCATGAGGTCAGGCCAGTTCTTACTGAAGTTGGTGTGATGATTTTGTGAGGTGCATTTGGCAGGCAGGGATGAGGACGTGGCTGGATCTCCATCATACTCTAACACCAACAGATCTGATGGGTGAGATGTGGGTGTCTGAACTGATGGAAGATGCTGGAGTGAAATCTGTTCTTGCTGTTACCTCACACACTCCAGACTGTTGGGATCATTTCCTCCCCGTGCTGGAGTTCAGATTGCACAGGGGAAGGCTCCTGCACTCAAGTTTGCTTTGGAGCCTTTCTCTTAGTGGGTGCTTGCCTTGCTATAGCTGAGCTGGTACAGCTCATCCCTTGCTCCCTAGAGACGAGGCGTGTAGTTTCCTTACTGCTTGTGAACTTCTTCAGAATGAAAAGGAGTTGCTGCTGCTTGTAAGAACGTGTGGAACCATCTTGAGTCCACTTCATCTAAGACCTTCCGTACTTGGAAAATGCCCTCACCCAAAAGGCTTATTCTAGTCAGGGACTGAAAGCTGAGGATGCAACTGACCCATTGGCAAAGCCTGTAAAGCCCGCATAGGTGTTGAGACCACAGGTTTGGTGTGTCTGTCAGACAGTCACCTTGCTTATTGGCTAAGCCTTCTGCCTGGAAACCACAGTTCTCCTTTTCATGAGGCTGGGTTGGATGTCTGCTCCATGAAGGCAGATTTATTAGCTTGTCTTTTGAACGATCTTCCAGAAGTGGGAATGTAGGGAGCGGTGTCCCCTGTGCAATGGAGCCTCAAGTAAGAGGTACTGCCTACATGCACTGAAGGAGGTGGAACAGGAGGCTGAATCCTTAAACTACAAGGTTTTTTTGCAAAGATAGTTGATTTTCAAGAGAAATTCTAAGGCTTCCTGCATTTGGGATCAGGATCCCTGAGTGTCTGGCAGGATGCACTGTTCCACTGGAGGGGCCAATGCAGTTTGATTTGGGATTGCTTCACTCCTGTGCAGCTGCTGGGTGGCACCAGAGGTCCCTTTGTGCTTCTCTCCGGTGTTGTTTAATCCTTCCTTCTTCACAGAATGACTTGGTACAGAGAGGGTAAAATCAGCTAATAGTGTTCAGCTTGTGAGCTTGGTGGGCACAGCCTCAGAGTGCCAACACAGCCAAAATGTGGCCTTAAAGATGCGGCTTCCCATGAGCTGGGTGAAGGAGTGCTGGCACTCTGCACGTTGTGAGCCTCGGGAGCAGCCCTGTCGCTGGTACTCGCTGGTCGGTGGTGATCAGGAGTGGTGTGAGTGGGGTCTGCTCTGGTGCTGTGTGGCCAGACCTATCGGAGTGGTGTGTGTTGGGTGGTGGTGGTAGTGGTGGCGGGTTTGGTTTATGCTCCACTAATCCGCATGCCTCTTTGCTGGTTCCTGTCCTAACAGGGGGTGTCGTTTGATCAAGCCAATAATCTGCTGATTGAACCTGCTCGCATTGAGGAGGAAGAGGTCTGTACCACTCCTACTGTTCTCTCTCTGCCAAAAATCATTCAACCTGCTTGATTTGCTTCCCAGGCTCACCCATTGTTGTAGGGGAAACTCTGATCTCTCTGGGTCAAGTGGCTTCTGGACCTGACTGATCATGAACACACAATGATTGTTTCCTCCCCTGCTTTC
>NW_010339532.1:0-4230 GCF_000700745.2 Antrostomus carolinensis | reverse complement strand
GAGATGGAAGAAATGTAAAAAAAAAAAACCCCAAAAAAACAACAAAGGGGGCTGAGGTGGAAAGTTCAGTTCCTCTTTGCTGTGCACTGAGGAATGAGAAGGTTGAAGAAAAGAAATGCATATTTCTGGGAGTGTTGGGTAACCCTGAAGGAGCAGAGGCCTCAGGAATCTGTGGAGTGCTGTATATGACCCTTGGAGAGAGGGAGGAGGATCTAACCCAGGACACTGTGCCATTGTGTGAGAAAGGTGGACTGGAGCTAATGATTTTGTGCAGTCCCCACTATAGAATCCACATACAGCACTTTGGGATTTCAGAAAGGGGCAGGTGGCACTAGAGGGTCCATGAAGCCCCTGGCCTGTGTATGGTGTTCTGTGCCAAAGTTTAAAGCCTTGTGTCTTGCTGCCTTAGCTTGTCTTCTGCCTGTGATTCACTTCCTGAATGTGTTTCCAAGTTTTCAGCAGGCTTGCCTGATCCTTTGGGTCACTGAGCTTTCTGCAGGCAGTCTTTCCAAGGAACTGCTGGAGGCAGAGTGCTGCTGCCACTGGCAAGAGGCAGAAGCTGTTGTCAGTACTAACGGTTTGTGTGAAGGTTTCTTCCCTTAGGACAGTACCGTGGTACCAGACCCATGCACTACATGAGAGCGCTGGCCTGGTTGTCTCTGTGAACTTGGTTCTTTGCTGCTCCCTCAAGTGTAAAGTGGAGGCTCTTCTTTTCTTTTTTTTGGAGTAAGACTTTCTGGGAGGGAGATGATAAATCCTTTCCCCTTCAGGTGAAACGTGAGCTGGCTCAGATGTGGTCCACTGTTAGTGTGTCTTGAAGATTTGTCCATCTTAGTTCTAGATCACTGAAGAACATACTGATGTTTCTTGTGTTTCTCTTTTATCTAGCTCTTCTGTCACTCAGAGGCAAAACTTAGTATAACCAGGTGCTTCCTGATCCCTCATTTGGGAAATCACTGCCCTTGGTCCTTCTTTCCAGCTGTTAGACATCATGTCCTGTTTGCAGAGTTTTCTTGCTCCTCAAGGTGCAGTGACTCATGAAACCTCAGTCTTTTATCAGGAAACAGTCTGCCTCCCTGTTCCTTAGCTCCACCTGCATCTGATGGAAGTGCCTAGAACTTCTCTGTGGTGGCTGGAGGGGGTAGCTGGTGAGAGGCCCCAGGTTTTCTCTGGTGTCCCTGCAGTGCAGTCTCCTTTGTGCCAGATCCGTTTTCTCACTGTATAAAGCAATGTGGTAGTGCAGCTCCCAAGGGCAAGCGTGCTAGATATCCACAAGACAGGTGATGGTGGCTGAAGTTGCCTCAGAGCAGACCAGCTTTGGGAAGCAGTTGATTGTCCTACAGCTCTGGGGGAGTGCTCAGCTCAGTGGACAGTTGCTGTCCTCTCCAGTCAGTGATACTCTGTCATTTTAGTGGAATCATGCTGAACACGTACTGGGGCTGTAGCTCATGTGGAAGATTCAGTCTCCAGAAACATCAGTGAAAGCAAACTGTGGGACTGAGGCTGAGGGTGCTGTAGGGGAGAGCTGAACTCGGGCACTGCGCAGCTGGGACACCTCAATCATGCTGAGAGCAGTGCCCTTGCCATCTCTCCTAGTGTGTCATAGAATGGCTTGGGTCGGAAAGGACCTTAAAGATCATATAGTTCCAACCCCCCTACTGTGGACAGGGTTGTCAACCACTAGATCAGGCTGCCCAGCGCCCCATCCAATCTGGTCTTGAATGCCTCCAGGGATGGGGCATACACAGCTTCTCTGGACAACCTGTTCCAGTGTCTCACCACCCTCTGGGTGAAAAATTTCCTCCCACTATGTAACCTAAATCTCCCCTCTCTCAGTTTAAAACCATTTCCCCTTGTCCTGTCACTCTCTGCCCATGTCTAAAGTCACTCTCCCTCCTGTTTCTAAGCTCCCTTCAAGTACTGGAAGGCTGCAATGAGGTTTCCCTGGAGCCTTCTCTCCTCCAGGCTCAACAAGCCCAGCTCCCTCAATCTTTCTTCAGCAGAGAGGTGCTCCAGCCCTCGGATCATCTTCCTGGCTCTCCTCTGGACCCGTTCCAACAGCTCCACATCTTCCTTGTGTTGGGGGCTCCAGGCCTGGACGCAAGACTCCAGATGGGGCTTCCCAAGAGCAGAGTAGAGGGGGACAATCCCCTCCCTCACCCTGCTACCTACCCCTCTGTTGAGGGGACAGGACACAGTTGACCTTCCAGGCTGCAGTTGCACAACTGCTGGGTCCTGTTGAGCTTCTCATTCACCAGCACCCCAAGTCCTTCTCAGCAGGGCTGCTCTCCATGAGTTCTTCTCCCACTCTGTCCACATCCCTGGGATCGCCCTGACCCAAGTGCACAACCTTGCACTTGTCCTCACTGAACCTCATGAGGTTCTCGTGGGCCCACTTCTCAAGCTTGTCCAGGTCCCTCTGGATGGCATCCCTTCCACCTATGGGATCAACTGCACCACCCAGCTTGGTGGGTGGAGGTCATCATGTGCCTCTCAGTGAATAGGTGGAGGGCAACAGGAGAAATACTCAAGAACTTAAAGACTACTTAGCATCTGAGTAGAGAATTAGCTTGGGAAGTGACTGATCCCAGAAATAGCATCTGCCTGCTGTTTCCAGGGTGGATTTCATGTCCTTACGAAGAGGCTGTTATAGCTGAACCAGTGGGCTGATGAAATCAAGCAAGACCATTGCAGGGGCAGAGCCTGGTGCCCCTCTAACAGCACGATTTAAGTTCATAATGGTGCTATCACATTCATTCTATAATTTTTACAGCTCTTGGAGAGAAGGAGCTACTGATTATGTGTTCCTTAAGCCTAAACCATAATCTTGAGCCGAAGACTAACCTTGCCAGAGTAAAGCTGGAGACATCTGCCTAACTTCTGTCAGCACCAGGGTGTAGGGAGCCTGGTCCTATGTATGCAGCTGGTACTTCCAGAGCTCCATAAGCTGTTGGTGCCAGTGGGACTCTCCTGCAGTGAAAGAAATGATTTTGTTAAAGCACATGATACCTGATAGTGGGTATCTGGATTCCACCACTGACTCTGTTCCCAATGATTTGTCTCAGTTTCCATCTGTGCTGCAGAAATGGCGGTATCTGGGTTCTAGGGAGGCTTTTGGAGGAGAAAAGAAGCACACTGAGCTGCTGTTTGAAGGCACGAGGTTGTACCTGAAGTCTGTCTGTTTTCAGATAACTTTTGAAGAAATAGTCCAGAAAGAGCTGCTGGGCAAGTTGAAGACAATAGTGGAAAGAGGGTGACAAATTCTATTTAAGTGACCGATGCTTCTTTGTCTGCAGTGATGGCCAATGTCATCCTTCTGTGCTTGCCCAGGCTTAACCCACCTTCTGCAGAGCATGTGAAAATACAGGAGTCATGCAGGGCTCTGCACTGGCAGAACTTGTGCTGACTGAGGACCTTTATAGGCTTTTGCTTTTCCTGTGATGCTTTCTCCCAGCTGCACAAGGCTGTTTAGAAAGGATATGCTGCTGATTTCCCTTTCTAGGAAAAAGCTGGGCTTAGATGAACATCCTCTTAGATGAACATCATCTTAGATATTCAAAGCACCTTGACTTCCTTGCTGGAGGGTGGAAAAGACACTGTCAGCTGCTTCTGCTCAGATGTCGTATCCTGTCGCTCTGGAGTCAGAAGCGAGTCAAGTCTTCTCCTTAAAGGAGTCTTTTCCTGTGCAAATTGCTCAGAAATACTGTGTTTGAATGTAGGCCTCACGCTTGGCACCACAATTACTGTTGGCCAGAGGCAGACCTTGACAACACAGCTTGGTCTAGTGTTAAGGGGGCTCAACTTGGACAAGGTTGGCCCACTTAGTGCATAGCATGGGGATGCTCTGCTGTCATGAGCAGTCCTGTTCACCTCTGTGATGCTGCTGCAATGCTGCCTTTGGACATCTGTGCCTTGGCCTGTTTTTATTGTTTGCTGAGTGAGGCCACGTACTCATCAGGACATTGTCAGGCCTTGAATTATTATGTGGCAAATTTGATTTTTCCGCAATGTGACTTATAAATTTTAAACCCTGAAGAGATCAGTAAACCTCTCTTGTGTCATGCAAGAAAGATCACGTCACCTGTATTTGCTCAGCTCACTTGATTAGAATATACTTCCTGACAGAGCATAGTCATGGAACCGTAGAATCATTTTAGTTGGAAGAGACCTTTAAAAACATAGTCCAACTGAAAATCTCAACTGCCAACTCCACCACTAAACCATGTCCCT
>NW_010339531.1:0-21383 GCF_000700745.2 Antrostomus carolinensis | reverse complement strand
TATATATATATATATATATACACATACCTATTTTTTACCCAGTTTTATCTTTCCCAGAACAGGCATCTAAGTTAAAAGCATTATTTTATGTGAGTGCCTGAACATCAGATGAGGTAAATTTCTGTGAGCCTAAACCACGGGAAATGTGTTCCTTGGTATTGCTGGCGTTGGAATGCCATATGGAGCCAGACTTTCCAGAGAGACCTGCTGTCCTTCCACCTGCACTAAGCTGATTTGAACAGCCCTGTGACACTTACCTTTAGTGATTATTTCTGCATAGAATAGATGTTGGAGACCATTCTGCTGTACAGGGGTGTGGCACTTATGCCTCCATATTATATTCAGCTTGTTGCTTCTCAGAGTTACTAGGTAGTGCGCTTGGAGAAAATTAGTGAGGTTACTCGGGAGCAGCACCAGGAATTTCAGTCATTGTACTTAAGATATAAGAATCTAAAAATTATGTGTTTCTATTCACAGATCTGGCTTAAGATAGTGACAGAACTGTGATTTTTTTTAAAGAGGGAATGGCACTTTTAAAATTTCTGACGGATTTATTAAAAATAAATAAAGGAAGTAAGAGTTATTTTTAAGAGCTTTCTGTGGCCTAGCTCATGTTACTTTATCTTCTTAAATGGGCAAAAATGGGATGGGGGAATTCTTCATTTACAGACACAAATAAATTACTTCACTTTTGCAATTGTGATCCCCCTGCCTTCCCTTTTCCTTTGCCTGGTGTCAGGTCTTTTGTTGCACAGTATAAGCTCCTCAACGGAAATTAGACCTTTTGTATTTTGTTTGTTAATGAGGGGAAAAAAAAAACCCAAAACCCAACCTCTGCACAAATATTTTAATTCTCTGTGAGATATTAAAACTAGAGGAATTGCATTATCCTGGCTGGTTGATAGCAGCAAGCTGTTTTGCCACCAGATTTATTGAGGTTGAACAGTCTTTCAGCAGTAAGAGATGAAAGCTCGGTGAGTTTATTTTATGCTGGAACATTTTGTATGTTCTTGTCTGATGGAGAAGAGAAATATTATAGGGACCTGTACTTATTTATATAGCTCTTCTGAAATTCTCAGAATGGTTTGTAAGTGCTAAATTAAGTATGAGGCAGGCAGTTACATAATACCCCCATTTTACAAACGGGGATGGTCGTGGTTCAGGAAGGTTAGCTGCACAAGATCACCTAGCATCACTAACAGAAGTTGAAATAATGAGTCACAGCACCAAGTTCCTTGTGCTATCTTCTGTATTATGGGTTTCAGGCACTTCAGACTGTGTTTGGCTATAAGAGCAGAGAGGTTATAAGGTGCACAATGGTTAAATAATTTCATCAACCCTATTACCTCTGTTAGATGTCTCACTGTACTTATGATCTATGCTTGTATGTCCGTGCATTGATTGACATTTTAAATTGAGTTGTATTGGGCCAAATTTATTTTAAATCGGATTATAACACCGTGGAACATAAAATTAATATGATTAGGTAATGATATTCAGCATCAAATTGTTCATAATAAAACGTGTTTGACTTTGAACTTCTACATTTGTTCAGTTGATGTTAAGATCTTTTCTATAGGCAAGCTTTTATCAGAGAGCTGTAGGCAAGATACTTAAGAATATTGAGTCAGCTCAGAATGAACTATGCCAGCCTGTTGGGTAATGGTTTTGATTTAGCTCCAGTCAACAGCAGACGTCACAGAAATGCTTTCTGTGCCACTTTACAATCTGGGTCTTTGGTCAGCATTGCCCAATGGCTTGGTCTTTTCATCAGCACTTCAAGCCATTTAAGGGAGCATCTGATTTTGAAATTGGAAAAGAACTGTCTGTGTGAAAATCCTTTTTTTTTTTTTTTTTTTAAAGGCAGTTGCTCTGCAGCACTACTTGTAGATAGATAAATTTTGTTTTACCTGCATGGTCTCTCAGAAGCACTGTGTAGAAGTTAAGATACAGTACAAACCCTTTCCGTTTATCTTTCTTGTTGTTGCCTAAATTATTCCCAATACTTCAGTGAAAACAGTAACACGGCACTTCATATGCAAAACCCTTGGGGTAGAGATTTACAAACTGCTGGTGTTTGTTGTGGCATTTATTTTTTACAAAACATTCTCATTCATTGCTGGTAATACCAGCCCATATCTTAGTCTGTACCAGTCCTTTTCCATTTTGTGCTCTAGGGCGACTTTCTAAAATAATCAGACTTAAACTTTTCATTTGGTTTATTGTAAAGATTTACCTTTCATATGGCTTCTTGGTGTACCACTTGAAAGCACTTGCCTTTTCTGATATTTACACCTCGTCACATAGATTTTCATGAAAGGTTAGGGTTATTATGTATTATTGATCATATTAATTCAAAATAGACAATGTGACCTGAAACACTCACAGAGTTTGGTCAAGTTGGCTAAGAACTTCCTTGTTGGGAGAGGGGTTATATTACTGCCTGTAGGGAGCTTACTAACTCTAATGTTCTCTTAGTTTGTACTCTTCACCTTGTTACCAGATTCACATGAAGTCTTATGTTGTGGGATACCATAGCACAGGGGGATGTTATGCTAACAACATGATAGCATATGATAGCAGAACATCTGGAGGAATGATCAGTGCATCTGCTACATTTGTATATAGGTATATGCAATTAAAAAAGGTTTAGAGGATGTAACTTTATGACAGTGTCATTTGTGGTGGAAGTTGGGTTGTTGTGGTGGGGGGACAGTATGCAGGCTGGGAGCTTGGATAGAAAGTTCCCCTGTGTCTGCAAGGTCAGAGAGGTGGTTTTGGTGCAGACAGTTACAGACCTCTGGGGAACAAGTTTAACGAATACAGGGTGGAAAAAGATTCTTGGGGCTTCTGAAGTGGGAGATGCATGGCAGATGGGAGAACTCCCAAGAGTCTCACTGTTTCCAAAGGAATATTGTGACTAAAGAGGATTTAATTTCTTTGAGGGTACCTCAACTTATATCTTGAAAACATGACTATTTTCCTGTCATGCTAGGTATTCCTCAAATAAAGAATTTTTTATGTAATGCAACTTGAAACCAGTTAATAGTGATGATCAGTTACAATATTTGTTGATGCACTTTTTAGCCTTTTTTTTTTACACCTTTTATGCTTGCCTCCGACAAATTACTTGCATGCAGTGTTTCCTTTGTTTCTGGTTTGGTGCTTAAGCCCTTAGTGTGAGACCTAACTCACTAGGTTAGGTCTGTAAAACCTGGACTGTTAAACTCTCCTTCAGCAGCTTGCTTATGCTTGTGGCGTTAACCTTTCTGCAGGGGGTTGTGCTGTTTATTTACAAAATTCAATTTTCCAGTTACAAATAGAATATTATTAAGAGAGTCTTCTTTTTACCAATTAGGTCAAAGTCCTAAAATTTTAAGACCTAAACCACATGGTTTAGAGCGAACTGATTCACAAACCATAGGTGACTTTACTACAAGAAGAAAGGGTATGTACTTTAGCACTGTATGTATATGGAGCTTTATAAAAATAAGTAAAACAAAAATTAAGAAAACTGTTATTCTAGAATAACTAACTCTTGTATAGTCTTTTTACGTCTATTATAATCTAAGATCGTGGATGTGTTTTCCTTGCCAAGCAAAGTTTCCTGTATAAGGAATAAAAGTCTTACTGGTTTGAACAGCCTATGGAAACAATTCCTTGACATTAACATGGATGTTCTGATCTCTTAAGTTGTAGCTGTTCATATTTTGGATTTACTTTTTTCTGTTTATTTAGAAGCAAGTATATATGACTTCCCTGTAAGTGGCTTGAAATAACTTTTGTTAGGAAATAACCTGAAATCAGTTTACTTGGGTCTCCTGCTGCTGGCTAGACAGTGAAAGAAAGAAAAGTATTGATCCTCTGACCATTTACTAGTACAAAGATTAATTTATGCATCTTAATGAGCATTGCAATTAGTCTGATGGGCTTTATTGAAGGTGCTGAGTTGGTGCCTTAAATAGTCACAAGAAGTAGAGGAGATTACGAATAACATTAAAAATCTCACAGAAGTGTCACTGATCATCACCTTTGGTAGTTAAAGCCCATTGCAACTTCCTGCTGTTCTCAATGGGCTGTGGACAAAGTCCTGACTCTGTTTCTGCTGGAGCAGTACCTGCTCTGCTGTTTATACCTGCCAGGTAGTCTCAGGCCTTTACAGAGGACTTGAGACAAGCTGATAATTTTTGTGTCACTCACATTTTAGTATCAACTTGCCTACGTCAAGCTTGGTTCTGCCATTCTTATGTCCTATGATACCTTATATCTTGAGATAGATGAGTTATAGTTCCTCCTCTGAGTTGGTGGTGACAGCTTTTTATGAGCACGTGCCTTAATGTGGCAGAATTACTGGAGTAGGCTTCATATCCTTTGAGTGTGTAATTAGGACTTCTTAACAGAGAAAGGGAGAAAACTGTTTGCAATACTAAAGACTGATACTTATCCAGAAAATTTGAATCAGGAGTCCTTATGTTCAGTATATGATAGCTGACTTTTCAATAAACTCAATGTGAAGTATGAGTATAATGGAAGTATAGTGAGTACAGTTCTGCTTTTTCCACACTGATTAAGCAACTGATTTCTCTCAGTTCCTCATGTGGTCACTTATGGCAGCTCTTACGCCACATGAGCTAGTGCTACATGCCTGACATTTGATCTTGGTAAATCTGCTAATAGGCAGCAAACTGATGGGGAGGGTGAGGAAAAGAAGGGCTGTTGTTATAATGACATTGCATTTTATTTTCTAAAAACAGCTTTAGGAAGGATGAAGTTGAAATTCAAACTGTAACACCAGTTTGACTGGGCGATTTTTTTTTTTTCCCCACAAGTTTTTATACTTTTTTTTTTTCTAACTAATACGCTATTTGTGGTTCTGTTCTGAAAATGGAATTTTAAAATGGCATATTTTCTAGGATAAAGTTAGCTGTCATTAATGGTGCAAACACTCTGCTTGTCTGTTGATAAGCACTGAAGCCAGCCAAGTACCTTTTGGAGTCGTAGCTGGGTGTTATCTCTCACTTTTGCAAACTTAGTCTAAGCTGCAGATTCTGCCCACACTTTGAGCTGTGAAACCTCATCAGTGGGGGCAGAGTTTGCATCATAATACATAGTCTGTGAGCCAAGAGAATTGCCCAGAGTTGTCTCTGCTGAAGCAGTCCATCAGCCCTATCCTGGGCTTCTCAGTTCAACAAGTGATTGTGGCAGAGCAAAGAATGAACATGTCGCTGCCATTTTCAGAGTCTCCTTTCAAAACAGAATTACTACATACAAGTGTATCTTGCAAAATTCTTAAATTGTGGGGGTTTTCCTAATTGATGTTACTTTTCAGTACCTGGAAAAATTAAAAATATAAGCTAATATATCATGACTATCTGAACAGTGTCTCCTTTTCCTAACTAGTATTTACAATTTAAAAAATAGCGGTATTTTGTTATTTAGGCTTTGAAAAGCTATTGAATTTAAGTTTGTTTAGGAATATTCTGTGCTTTAAGATTGTCTATTTCTTATGTAGCAAAACCAGCCCCACTAGAAATAAAACCTCTGCCTGAATGGGAAGAATTACAAGCCCCAGTTAGATCTCCTATCACCAGAAGCTTTGCACGAGAGTAAGTTTCTTAGCTTTTCCTCATTCAGATTAATTGTTTTCGTTGAATAGAGTGTTAATAAATGTGTGTACATCTGTATTATATTTTTAGCCTGTGTAATACAAATTGAGGTTTCCTTTGGAAGTGTGTGTGTATGTGTGTGTGTATGTACATATATACTCATGTGCATTGAAACAAAGTGTGTCCATGTGAATTCTTATTTTGTAATTTTAAATATAAGGGGCTGTGTATAACCAAAAAATGTGACACTCTAGTAAACCTGAATGAAAATTTCAGCTCTAATGTGCTTATTTTTTGTTGTTTACCAGGAGGTTTAAGATATTCGAGATGTATTGTTTGTAAAATAATTCCTGGTAATTAGCTCCTCCAGGTTTCCCATGTCTCCCAGACCGGATTCAGTTCATAGCACAACTTCCAGCAGTGACTCGCATGACAGTGAAGAGAATTATGTATCCATGAATCCAAATCAGTCCACTGAAGACCCCGTATGTAAAATCTACGTCTTAACTACTCTCTTCATGTGCAGTCCTTACTTTTAAATCATGCAACTGCAGATCCTTCCACTCAACATCACTCCCATTATACTTCTAGATCAAAATAATAATTAAAAAATCTCCATAGAAAAACTGTAATTTTGGTAAGATTTCACTGAAGAAGTTAAGAGCATAATCATATATAAAGAGAATGGTTAGTATACATATCTCTTGTACAAAACAGTTCAAAACAATGACTTTTTTTTCCTCTTCGCTAGAAACTGTCTCCTCTTTCTAATTGCTTGTCCTGAGCTATCCCCCAGTTCAGTGTTATGACATCAAGGGAAATAAACTGTCTTGGGACCTCCGAGGCATGCTTAAAAACCTTTATTAAAAGGATATCTTCCAAGAAATGTGTAAGGAACAGGAGGAAAAAAAGGATTGATACATTTACATTCAATAAAAACTGAGCTATGTGTACTTTTTTTAGGCTTCTTTCAAAAAAAGAGAATAGAAGGGGTCTTTGTGTATTGAATAGCTGTATTTTTTCCCCTTTGGGGGAGAATTTTCTCAGATAATAAAGTTTCAAATATTTAGCTTGCAGTGCAGTAAGTGAAGAGCTAGTTAGGAGAAGTTAATGATGTGTGTGCATGCTGTGATTTTTGTTTGGTTGGGGGGGAAGGAGAGAAACCAAAAGAAGTACCAATACTAGTATTTCAGAGCAAGAGAGTAGCAGTAAACCTAGGCCTAAACTAAAATCTGGTCCAGAAGACTCCTAAAGCACCGTAGGAAAACGTGTATCCTGAGCTTAGCTTTTTGTTCAGTATAGTTCCATGCACTCACCACACTTTTATGGCTTGGGTTCTTGGTAGGGAATATAGCAGCATTTTTCATTTTGAAAGCATTATGAAAAACCTTCTTTGGGGAGGGCCTGTCTAGCACCTTTTTTGTTCTGTTCCTTTGACTGCCTTCTCGTATGGCATGTGCTAGCCCGTTTCACTACACCCTGGCCTCTCCTCATCTGGCAGTGCTGCTTGCTTCCCCATCCCCTGCTGCTCCGGATCCCCTCCCCGATCTCCTCCAGCTCACCATTGCTGACGCTGGGTAACTGCCTCTTAGGGTGCCCCTGAGCGAGCCCCTCCTGCTGACTTCTCTGTGGCAGCTCGGAGGCAGTGCAAGCTCCGGAGCCTGCAGAACATCCTGGCCCGTGCCGTGTAGGGTCTGAGCTGCCAGCAGTGCAGGCGCGCTTCCCCGGTGGCGCGCGCTGCAGCAGTGGGGAACTGATGATGTCAGAAATTAGCCCCTCTCTTGCACCAGGCATTGGTAAGTAATTGGTATCATCCCATTTTACAGAAGCAAGAAATGTCCCATTTCACACCAAAGTTCACAATCGCCTGTGCCCACAGTTCCCCCCGCAGCAGAATCACAGTTCACACTGGGGATTTCTGTTGATTCCTACAGTGCCGTTTCAGGGGTTTAACTTCAGTGCCAAGACGGTATAATTAATATCGCAGCTCAGACGGCCTGTCATTAATATCTTCTGTTTGTGTGCACCACTCATTCTTTTAAGGTTGTTTTACAGATTTCCTTTCATTTTCATTTACATATATTTAAAGTTTCTGTTTTCTAATGCATATGTTCTGCCTGTCTAGTTTCTTTGAAATAACAGATTATTTTTTGTTTAAATGGTAATGGCTTTTTTATTTATGCTGGAAACATTGATACAGAACCTGATTTTTTATGTTAAATATGCAGAAATTTGTTTAGAGAATTTGGGCAACAAAAATGAACTTTGTCTCAGTTGTTTGTGTTTGTCCTTGTTACCACTTCATATTAAATGAGTCGGATGGTACAGATGTAACAGATAACTTCAATTTAAAAAGCTCAGCCCTTTAAGTTTTAACCCATTAAAATATTTTATTTCCTAGAGAACCTGAACATTTCCAGATATCTCAAGGCCTTTGTTTTAAAATGTGCCAATTACATAGACATTTTGGAAATTTTTATTTGTTCCAACTGCATCTTAGAAAGGAGTCCATACTTTTTCATCTTTTTCTGTCATCAGCTTTGAAGCATCTTGTTTGAACATGTCATACTTCTGTTCTATTTAATAAAATCAGCAATATTCTGCTTTTTCTTTCAAGTTGCTGTCAGCCTTACCCTTCTGTCTTTCCTTCTCTTCTGCTTTCCTCTTCATTTTTTGCTGACTGCTGCCCTCTGTCTTCCTTTTTTTTCTTTATCTTTTAGAGAAGAGTCCTTCTATTGTACTGTTCCTATAACACCTGTTAAGAGGGAGGGATCAGGCTGGGAGAGGACAGAGGAGGTGAGGTTGTAAAAATCTGGGCTAATTGAAATTTAGGTATATATAATGCAACTTCAGTTCAGGCAGCCCTACACAAATTTTCCAAAGTTTTAATCTTTTGGTCTTATCAATTGAATAATACCTTTTGATTTTCAGCTTAATCGTGGTGGCTTTTGAACGAAATGTAAAAGTTTCATTTGAAGTGTTGCCACTATTCTAAGGCTGAAATTCTTGTAAGGTATTTAACAGCAATTTAAGGAAATAAAAAAGTTTGTAATTAAGTAATGCTAAATTTGAGGTGTAACAACTTCATTTAAAAAGAACAAACCACACTACATGCTTATCTCATGATATGAAAGGGACATCAGGTGGAAGGCACAGATTGATTTGGTGGCAACCTTAAATTTGGGGGGGTTGGTTTTGGGGTTTTTCCCCCCTGTTGGCTTTCAACTCTGTTCCAGTTTTGACTTAGAATATATCCCCTTGTTACACAATGTCAGTAAAATTTGCATGATTTAAATGATTGCAAGAGCTCTCAGTTAGTTCTTTAATATTTTGGCAGTTTATAATAAGCATATTTGATAATGTGGACCATTAGCATGTGCATTTGTAGCTGAATTTACATTATAATTTCAGAATTTGTTTGGAAGCAACAGTCTTGATGGAGGAAGCAGCCCTATGGTAAAACCTAAAGGAGATAAACAAGTAGAATATTTAGATCTGGACCTAGATTCGGGAAAATCTACTCCACCTCGTAAGGTAAGCAAGTCTTTAACTCTTGCATCTCTGCCATCAAGAGTTTAAAATTTCTTCTTAAATAGTAGCTGGGGAAGAGGGAGCCTCTGGCAAGATCATCTTAACTAGTTTGTCAAACGGTCAATTGGACAGCTGATGTTGGACCTTTCAGAGAAACCTGTGCTTGTTCTACATCTCTTTGGGATGTCTGCTTGATTTTTGCTGTTAATTTATTTTAACATATGTTTTTCATTCTCCCTTGCCTTGCCCAGAAAAAGAGCAGTGGTTCAGGCAGCAGCGTGGCAGATGAAAGAGTTGATTACGTTGTAGTTGACCAGCAGAAAACTCTAGCACTGAAGAGCACGCGAGAGGCATGGACTGATGGGAGACAGTCTACAGAATCTGAAACACCTACGAAAAGCGTGAAATGAAAATACTGGGGTTTTTCTTCAAAGAACAGAAAGGATTGAATTTTGAAGAATTACAGAACCACAATGGCAGCGTTGTTCGACTGTGCAGTACCTGGTTCACTGGTGTATGAATAGGTTCTTGACCGAATAGGATGGAAGCCAAAGGACACTTTGGATATATCAGTGGAATTTTAAGATCGTAAATTGGCTCTGTGGTCTCTGGAAAAATTGCAACGTGTAAATAACATGTAAAATAGTATCGCTTAGCTCTGAGAAAACCTTTTGTTCTGTAGTTAACACATTTGTAGTATTACTATGTTTATGCACTTTTTCAGTTACAATGTTGGTTCAGGTATTCCCAATTAGTGTACCTTAACGCCTAATTCATCTGGAGAATTTTTTTTTTTCCTTAACACTACTATTCCTTAGGTTAATTAAGCTACATGTAGATACAGAAATTAATATTTGAACTTCATTTTAACAACTTAAAATTGATTTTGCAGAAATACTTTCACAATTGAATAATCTACTTGAAATGCCAAGAGATGACCGTTAGTTACGTACTTGTTTATATTTAATACACGCAAGATTATTTGGAAGTCTACAGGTTACCTTCCTAACAAAAATCGCTGTGAGTTAATAATAATGAACTGTACTGGGCTTAGACCTACAATCCTGGCTTACATGTTAGTTGTTAGTGGTGGAACTTCTATTGTATTTTATTAATGACAGTGTTCTGTGTTCAATGGGTGAAGATTCTGCAGGGTGGGATCTTACACTTTTAAAGACTGAGTAATTAAATATCAAGTAAGCCTGCAAACCACTGATGGCATGCAGTAATATTGTGATCTCACACTTATTAACAAGAAATAACCTTTATATTATTTACAGAAGGTAGAGTATATAAATCAGGTACGTACCAAGCACTGTTGTGCTAATACACTGATCAGGTTTAGACAATGAGCTTTAGTTTTGTACTATTTAGAAGTTCTAATGTCAGTTTTCAGTTCAAGATTAATGGGACAGTTTGACATTCACTGTTCGTAGTACTAGCAGAATACTGTGATTTTGAATTAGACATTAATTCAAATGGAAATACTATGTTTTGACACCATAGTGCCCTTCTTATGATCTCTATTTTACTTTAATCTCCTGCTTGGCCTTATATTTAAATCCCTATGCAACTGATATTTTATATCGCTGTTTTTAAAAATTAGATAATGTTCTTAAATGATCCCCTTGTAAAACACTTGTTGCTCTTTCCTGGTACAGGATTTTAAGCTCTGTATACTGTGATCCTTTATTTTACTATGCCAGTTCCAAATAATAATCTGCCTTCGTTTAGAAACGTGTTTTGTTATTTGGAAGAAGATGGAGTTCTTTAAATACGTGAATGAGTTAGGTCTAGATAGAAAACTTACTAACCCTATTTTTTATTTTTTTAATTTTTTTTTTTTTTTTTTTACACAAACACCCTCAAGTAAGCAGTTGGTTTTATTTTCCCACCCAATTGTTTCATTTTGTCCGGATCATTTAAAAGTTGAGCATAGAGCTGTGTTGATTTCTAGCACGTTGGCCTTAGTACTGTGCCTAATCTACCATTGGTTGTTTCGCTCCCCTCACAGCCACAATGTAAATTATCTCATTCTTAACAAAGGTTCTTTTAAAATTAGTAATATTTTGATGCTTTGAATGTTCATTTTAAAAAAGAAACTAAACACAATTCATTTTGAGGTGAATTTTAAATAAATCAAGTTGTTCAGTTTTGATGTGTAAACTCTGTCCTGTGAAACAGCAAACCAACGCTAACGCATCGGTGAAGGTCTGCCTAGGTACCAACCTTGCATTTTCAAAATTGTCGATTACCTCTTAGTACCTCTCAGAAAAAAACATGCAGCTAAAACAATTTTCAAAATGAATCTCTGATTTAGCTGCACCAAGCAGCTAAATAATCTGAATTCACAGTCTTCTGGGAGACAGAAGAACTGATGTGAGCCAGGGAACCTTGATGGTTCAATCAAAAGTAGCTCAAATCCTTAAAGATTCTGGAGCTATAGCGCGACTCTGCTTTGATGGTCTTCCTATCCAATAATAAACTCCTCTTCACTGATGCTGCAGTTGAAGCACCTGTAGGCATGGTAAGTACTTGATAACTAATGTAATGATAGTTTTGTTTGAGGACGCTGGCTTGAAGCGTTTTTATCGGTGCGATGACAGCAGTGCATCTCCATTGCTGAGGTGCCTGTAATTCGTTAACAGATGTGGTTAGATAATCACTTTGCTATTTATCCTGTAACTGGTTTGGTGGTTGCCATTGGGGAGAAGAATCCGTACTGTGGACTCCTACACTCACACATGCACCCGAGGAGTAAGATGATCTTGGAATATTTCAAAATCATGTTTCTTTATTTTCTCCATAGAAGGGTGAATTTGAGGGAGAGGGCTTGGAAGGGCTTCTCATCTTATACCTATCCTTAACCCATGTGTCCTTGAAACATTTACCACCTGCACAACTATATATTATTTTTAAAACTCTGTGAGGTTTTGTAATCAGCAGTGATTCTTATATTTAGAGATCTGTACTATATTTTCAGATGTTGTGAGCATCTCTGCTAATGAAGTATAAATGCCTAGAAGAACCTAGGCTGGCCTCTCTTGTTGAGCTAGTGATACAAGGTGGTTTTGCTGATATCAGTCCTTGGTTTACAGATTACACTTGCTCTTTTTTCATTTTAAATTTGGCAGCATTCACAATGTTAATTGTTACTATGATTGAGAATCCACTCTTAATTTCTAGGCTTTTCCCCCTTTCTTTTTTAAGGAAAACAGCAGCTTTCAGCCTGTACAGACAGTATAATGGTTTCTTAAGTAATAGTCTAAAATTTATCTTTTATTAGATTGCTAAGCAGTTTTCTCCCCCTAATTCCAGTAATATATTTTCTCTACTTGTTGTCCAAAGGATGTTCAGAATCAGAGACATGATACTAACTCTGGATGATACATCTCATTTTCACCTGTAAAGCTAGGGTGGGGCTTCATGCTGCAGGTCTGTCTGAGCAATTGGATAGACTAAGGATGTGAATATCAAATTGAAAATGTGAACCCTAAAATTGTAGGTGGCAGAGAGAAAACTAGACTGATGTTCACCTTGTATAACTTCCGGTTACTAGCTTTGTGAGGACACTCCAGTTGGAGGGACGGGTGCCAGTGGAAACTCCAGTAGTTACTGGTGCAGAAGTGGTTTGTGAGTGTTGTTTGTCAAGTGTTCTTTTTCAGACAGGTGAGTTCTTTCTTGTTTCACTAAAACAGTACGTTACCAGTTGTGGATACAGTTTTCATTGCTGTGTGTGTCATAAACAAGTGTAATTTTTAAACTGAAAATATATGTAATATGTGTAATGGGTCTTTTACAAATACACAAAATCTTGCTCACAAAAATCAAAGGAAAAACTTGGTGCCTTGTGCACGAAGATTGACTCTAGAGATGGTTTGGTATCACTTTGTGCTATAATCTGGATAGCATGTTATCTGGTAAGTATTAATGGTGCTACACTTTTACACACTGTGACATCATCACTATTACCTCATGAAATGCAGGTGCAAACACAGCTCTTTTCTGCTAAACATTTGTAAAGTGACATTGAAAAAGATTAAAATGTGATCATTAGTCCTTTTTACTGATTAAAAAAAATAATTAACAATCCTTTCACGTATGGCAGTTGTGACATAGTGCCACACACAGGGCATACAGACAAATTACAGTCTTGCCTTTTTAATTAAGTAATTTAGGATTCATTGCTCCATGTAGCTAAATAGGGAGTGATGGGCAGCTCCATAGTTTTCACATTGCACTATGAGCTAAGCAAGATTTTTATTGCAGTGAAATTTAAGTTTAGCTGTTACTGACTGCAGCAGTGAATTTATATATAGAGAGAGAGTAGTCTTGCAAAGCTACTTTGGAAACCTGGCAGCCCTGGACAAACCTTCTGTCCCCTCCTTTAGAGGTTTGTGTCATGACAAACCAAAGGATATTTATTTGCTCAAGAAAAAGGTATTGCCATGCAGTATCAGTGTGCAATTTTAGAAAGCAATAATATCACTTAATCTCTTTGGATATTTTACACCTGTAATTTGAGATTATCCTCAGTATTTCTTGCATCTGCTCTTGGTCCCTGTCTGTTGCATCAAACACTGCTTCTTGAAGGTTCATTTCTTGTTTTCTTGTCTTAGTGCATGGGAATACTAACGTGGCCCATGACCACAAAACAGTGTTTATCCAGCAATTAGTGTAATAAATGTTCCACAAAAACATTGTGTTGATTGGGTGTAGATGAATCAAATACCAAGTTGTAAGGTTTTTGTTTGGCTTTTTGTTTTAACTGAACAAGCAATCTGGTCCCAACCTGATGAGGTACAGAGTGGGATAAAAATAAAAAGGTTCTCGAGATGGTTATGAACAATGTTTTTGACATTAAAAGTTTCCCAGTATGTGTTTATGGTTCAGCATCCTTGATGTTAGTTTTCAGTAACAAAAGTGGGAGAATCGCAGGTATTGGATGTATGACTAGTTGAAAGGCTTTTGCCATCTTGTGGTTAGATAAATGGAGCTAGACTGTTCAGATGCCAGTGGTTTTCTTTTTAGATGGTCTTTAAAAGAAAATTACCATGTCTTATTTGAAAGGGAAAATTGTGTTTGCTTCAAGTTTTTTATAGGTTTGCTGAATTGTACAGTTGTGTAATCTGCAGTGTACACACATAATTTAAGAAACACTAAACATTTTGGTAAAACCAACTTGCAAAATAAGTATCTCACTGTGATGCCAAATTTAGTAAGCCAGTGGAATTATTTTTCAGTTTCTAAACCACAAGGCATGGGTCAATGCCTTTTACTTCTGTGTTTAAGAACAAAAAATAAATGTTAGAAAAACTTACTAATTTTGAAATATTTTCGTTTACTATGGTAAAATGGAATAGAAAAAAACCCCATACCGTTTAGAGCATAAAATGCAAAGTTGTTAAGACTGAGGCTCTCAAAATTTTTTTGTGGTTGCAAAATCAGCATTTGTAGGAATCGTCATGATTCACTTTTGAAGATTCTTACAGGATCCATCGTTGTTGCCAAGCCTTTTCCTGGTAAGTTACACCTGCAATGAAACAATAAGAAACTGTGTCACTTCAATTTTGAAAAAGACCAATCTCAATATTGTATTAAGATTTTATTAAACGGGTTATTTTTGGCTGGTGCTGGCTGCTAATGTGTGTATGTGGCGCTTCCACGGGGTACCCAGATGACTTGATTGCACTTTGGGAGAGGGTGTGGAAATCCGGTCCTCTGAAGATATTTAGCAGGTGCAATACAAAGTAGAACCAGGCTTAGTATTACTTAGAATTGACCGAGCACTTTTAAGTATTAAGTAAACTGCTTTTGATTTGGAAAAATAAAAGGCTCACAGTAGAGCATCTCAGTGTTTTATTCAAGTATAGCTGTAGGCATTGCAGGTGAGTTGAGCTGTTCTTGAACTAGCTGTAACTAGCTGGTGACAAGCTGTATAATCTAACAGTGCCACTAGATGCCCAAGGAACAACACTTAAAGCTACAGGTGAAGTACTGATTTCTATTCTGAGACCACGTTTACAGAAGATATGTTGTTATCTGGGAAGCTGGTCACTGGCACTGAATGTGAGCAAATACAACTGGGCAGCTGAAAGTTGCATTTACTACTTTTTTTTTTTTTAATCAGATGGCCAGAATATGAGGAAAATATAATTATGCTTTATTTTTCTTTAATTCCTACCAATCTTCAAATTATACAAGATTTCATATTTTTATGCTATTTTCAGGGAATATACTTTACTACTTGTTTCTGTGCACCTGCGCTGTGGATTTACACACTTGTAAACTAATTGAAATATCTGTTTAGAATTTTTTTCCCTTTATCTCTTAGTGGTGAAGGATGGTGGCCTGGGAGTTTTGGAGATGCCTCAGGCTGGCCTGCTGGAGTACCTTAGTTTGAATCTGGAGTTAATTGCATCAAAATGGAAATTCAACCCTCTGCTGACATTGTCTTTATAGTAATACATATAAATCATTGTGTACACATTTACTTTTTAAATTAATCATAGTTGAGACCAAAATGTTGAAACAAATGGTCTTCAGTTAGGCTCCATAATCTCTAGTTAGGCATGGGGCAGCATTTTTAAAAGGCATTAAGTGTAACAGGGTTGCAAGTTCCCTGGGCACACAGATCCATTGTATGATCTTTGTAGGAGCAGACTTTATTATTTAAGGCACCGTTATGTCCTGTTTTAAGTAAGCAGAAGTTCCAAGAACATTTTCAAAATAATCTTATTTCTACTGAGGTTTATAAATACAAATTTAGGAACTAAATTATAAAAATATTAATTATTTTTATTCTGCATAAGTGAAAGTGGCTCTACTCACTGACAACTCAGTATGAGGGAGCTCAAAATAGATTTAGCCCTTTGTCCTGGTTTTTGCTAGGATAGGGTTAATTTTCTTCTTAGTAGCTAGAAAGCGCTGTGCTTTGGTTTCAGTGGGGATTGTTATGAGAACAATGTTGATAACTACAAGGGCACTGTGCTTGGGCAGTTTGCAAGAGCAGAGGACTGGGGCAGGGGGAGATGTGGAGAAGAAAAGTGTAGCAGTTAGTAAAACCCCAGAACTGACAGTTGGATGTGCCAATAAGATATTCCATACCGTATCACGTCATGTTTAGTGTATTAACCGGGGCTGACCGGAAAGGGAGGGATTCTCTCAGGAATCACTCGGGTTCACTTTTCTGGGATTGCGATTTCAGTTTCAGGGTTCCTTTTCACTTCTCCAGGAGCAATTATCAGCGGGTGGTGAGCAATTCTACTCTACATCACTCATGTATATATTTGTTATAATTATTACTCTTATTATTTTAATTTTATTTTACTTTAATTATTAAATTGTTATTATCTCAACCTACAAGTCTCCTCACCTTTACCCCTCCAATTCTCTCCCCGATTCCCTGCACAGGGGTTGAAAGGGGCCGAGGGTGCTGCGAGTGACTGTGTCTTGTTTGGCTGCCAGCTGAGTTCAACTATCACACCCTTACAGGACTTTTCTTAAAAAGAAGAAAAAAAAAAAGTGAAGGAGCCAACAAGGAGCAGGATTTAGCCTCTGATCTGCCTTGCAGTGAGCTCCCTTCCCCTTGTACGCTGTGGAGTGCAGCTGCCCCCGATTCCAGTGCTCAGCTTAGAATTGAGGACAGAAATTCTGTGGCCAGTGCCAGAGAGGCACCAAAAAGCTCTGGTTGCTGTGCCATATGGTGAGAAGTGAACTTCATGGGTACAAGGAAACAGATTCAGGGGAGAACTTGGCCACTGAGAGAATGTGGAGTTCTGAAAAGGGAAGGATCTGTGTGTGTAATGAAGTGTATGTGTGTGTGTATTATTTTATTTATAAAAATATATTTTACATAGTTAAAAAAAAGTATTTTTGCATTTTGGTTGAGCCTTTTCAGTCCCAGCAGCATGCAAATAAAGCCTAAAAGCACTGTATTTATTCTGAGTTGCTTCTGCAAGAGTGCTGCTTGTTACAGAATCTCCATTCTTCAAGGATTTCTGTAACAAATATCAGCAGTTAACACTGTATGGGGCTGTTTTTTTGCCTGGGTAAATTGTATTGATCAAAGGACTTTTAAACTGGGTACAAGGAGAGTCTTGACATGCTACGTGGATGTGTTGCTGTTACCAAATTTTCATTGGTTTGTTGTTGTGCAAAATTTGAAAAATTTTTGGTCTTCACATGCCGCTATTTTTGTAGTCTGCTTTTTGAAGATAGACCCAAAACATGTCAGGCTTACAAACGTTCATTATAGTTTGTTTAAGCACTGCAGGTGAACTCAGAGATGTTTATTTTGTATGAAACGTTAATTTTGGTAGGATGGTTACATCCTAATATGAACAACTACAACCTCATCTTCACAGAACTCAAAATTTAAAGAGCACCTGGAAAGAAATTTATACACTGCCTGTGGTAAACTCTACAGTATTGTTTCCATTGCATTAAGGAATCTACTTAAATTAATGTATAATGTCTTTTGCATGTGTTGATTTTTTTTTTTTTGTGGTTTTGTTTGGTTGGTTGGGGGTTTTTCAGTGAAAATCAATGTATTTTCAGTTATGCTGAAGCTGTAGCTTTGCTCATGGGCAAAGATTGGATTTTTTTTTTTTTTTTTTAACAAAAGTAGCATGATTTTGATGGCTGATTTGACTGCTGGTTCTGTGAGTGTGTGTATATATCACCTGTTGCCTGCAGGACCATTAATCTGAGACTGGAAGAAAAATGATGGTGACAGAAAAGTGATGACTGAAGTAGGTGTAATTATATTTAGCTTTGGATGAGATGGTTCAGCTCAACATCGGTGTTGTGAGGGGCTAGAAAAACTGCCAGTATCTAATCTCACTTGTGTAGTATTTTACTTTTGCGTTTTAAACTAAACTTTAAAAAACAACAACAAAAGCACCCTAAGATCTGGATGCAAACCAGTCTCTCTTCCCCTCTGCTACCTTCTTGAATCCAAATGACTGCCAGATGTCTGATGGTGTGACCACAAACAACTCTATTTCATTCCTTTCATTTCCCAAACTTTGGGAAGATTTAGTGTGTTGATACATGTGCAGCAGTGCCTATTAGCATAATTGCTGCACAGCTAATAGTATCATTTAGGGCTGCTCTTACTTGTGGTGTTCCGATTTCTTGTTTAACAAGAAATCATCTAAAGAATATTAATTAAAGTTATGAGTACACCACTGAGCAACAAAATTGAAAGACATGTCGCCTGAGAGATTTGACAAAAATCTGTAATTAAACTGTTCTTTACTAGCTTCATAAGCATGTTAATAATTAGTTGTCTTTAAAATTTAGTACTGGCTGAGGGAGGATTTTTTGCCTCATTGAGTGTTGGACCATATGTTGGTGTTTAGCACATTAGTAACCTCTGTCATGACCTTCTTTATGCCATTGGTTGGTTGTAATTTAAGGTTTCCATATGTGGACTCTGTATGGACTGTTATGATTTTGTCTGTTCATGAGCATCTTCATGTTAACTTGGAAAGTCCCCTTTCTCCTGTTTTGGTTGGGGTTTTTTGATGTGTTTGGTTTTTTTGTAGTCTTCTGCTCTGCTTTCAGGACTTTAAGAAATTTAGAACCTTTAGTCTTACTTTTCATTTTGAACAAAAAAAATTTTTTTTAATTATTATTGTGCCTGCCCTCTGTACTTGTTAGGATTCTAACAGTTTGCTTTACTTTTGCCTCTAGTTGAGCCTTTTCCTTTTGAGCATGGTGGAGATATCAGTAACTCTTTCTGCTGTTTCAAAGCATGGTTTTCTTCACTTGGAAATAGCTTGTCCAAAATTCTGACGTAGGAGTTGACTTAATGATACTGCTCTCTTGCAGTGATACAGGGTCTGTGGCAACTTCAAGTGAGTAATAACTGAATAATGAAATAATGGATGGATTAGAGCTGGAGTTAAGATTTTTGTTGTGAAGCGAATCATCTATTCAGAAGCATTTGGGTTTATAAAACTGTTATTTCATTACTACCCTCTTAGGGTTATCCAAAAATACTGGTGTAGATAGGGGAAAAAAAAAATCCTGTTTCTATTGTGGAATTCAGGTTTTGGCTAGAAATATTTTTTTATAATGTTTCACTTTTTGTGAATTAAATATTTGGGCCTGGTATTTTCTTGCATATTAACTTTGAAATTTAAGCAAAAAATTATTCTATCTCTATGGTAAAGGCAGAGTTTCTCAAAAGTAAGGGAAATGGAGAAGCTAAAGCAGTAGCCAGGAAGGGAAGAGGAACAATTTTGAAGTAGAGGTGAATTATATCTTATTAATCTTTTCTGATACCAGACATACAAACATCTCGACACCACCCACTGACGTGATGCTGTTTTATTTTGCTGGATGGCCAAGGACTGGAGATTTGGATGGAGGTGGTGCTTTTCTCCCTTCTCTCCTTACCAACTTTTCTCACTGTCTCCACCAAACGAGATCTTAGCTGGTGATTTTAGTCTGATTATAAAAGATGGTGTCAAAGGTGCTGAAACATCCTCGCCTTTCTTCCCAAATACCTGACTCCTTCCCAAGGACCTTCTACCCCACTTTTCTTCACCAGTGATCCTCTACATGTGGCTTTGTTTTAGTGCTTTGCAGGGGAGACAAAATAGTGCAAAACAGGGAGTGTAGCTTGCTTTCCCACCCTTACCTACACTCCACACCACACAGACAGCACTGCATCATCAGACACAACTCTACAAGAGGAGAGGAGGCAGAAGCAGAGGCAGAGCAGATTTAAACTGGACACAAGACTAAGCTGAAACAGTACAGGTGGATAAATTAACAGTGTAGTATAATTTGCTGCTACATATATTTAAAATTTAAAGCTGTCCCACTGAACGCAGAGAGAAGCCTTCAGCAAAGCTCAGGGACTGGGTTTTCCTCTCTGATAAGAGAGGAAAACGAGTGGGAAAATAGGTCAGTGAATTGGTTGCTAGTTGAGTAATCCTATTCTAGGAAAAATGAGATTTTCTGGGAAGTTATTCTTCTGAGTAGTTTTGGCAGAAATGAAGGGACACAGTCTTTTGGAAATGTCAAAGCTAATAATTTTAACTTAAAAAACAAATTTAAAGGATGTCTGTAATAAAAAACAATGTAATGAAGAGTTGTAGTAATTGTCACGGAGATGGTCTCAGTTTAGCTGCTATCTTCATGGTTACAATAGTTTCTCAGGACATGGGAGAGACGCAGCTTCACAAAGCTGCGCGTATCCTCACTGTCTGCATCTATGTTAACACTACTTGTGAATGCGGACATACCTACAACCGTCACAGATTTGCAGAAGTAGATCTGCAGAGCAGTTCAGTTGATGTGTGGTACCTGGTTGTCCACACTGCGTTACTGTTCGGGGGACTTGTGCTTCAGACTAGCTCAGGTCTGGCCCTCTGTTATCAGTTGGGAGGGCACTAGTGCTGCTCTTTCATAGAATCATAGAATGGTTAGGATTGGAAGGGACCTTAAAGATCATCTAGTTCCAACCCCCCTGCCATCAGCAGGGACATCTTCCACTAGACCAGGTTGCTCAAAGCCTCATCCAGCCTGGCCTTAAATACTTCCAGGGAGGGGGCATCTACAGCTTCCTTGGGCAACCTGTCATTTACCTTCCTGTTGGGTTTCATCCATTCTGTGCAGTCCAGGCTTGTTCTGGGATGTGTGCTGTGGTACGTGGTACCTGGCAGGGTACGTGGGAGCGATCAGTGAAGAGGAGCTCTCCTGCCCAGGTAGCACAAGCGTAGGTGTGCTGAGTTGTGCCCTAACGCAGGGTGTGCGGCCTGTGATGGCTTCTAGCCAGGCACAGGAACTATGTTGTATTCAGTTGATCTATAAAACCATACTTCTGTACCTGCAAACTTAAGTCTGGCTCCTTCAGGCAGATGAAGGTTAGTTCTGGCACTCTTTTTGAGCTTTTTTTTAATGCAAAATTCACTCTCCTGCTGGAGATACTGACCTCAGCAAAAGCTTTGTTTTTATGGAGACCTGCTCTTTCACAGCAGTGGTCTCCTCTTTGCGTTTTATGGTCAAGAAAACTGTGAGGACACCAATTGCGTTTTAGTAATGAGCTGCCAGACCCTTGTCGGGACAGGGGTCTTGTCAGGTTCGTTAACTTTAGCCCACATCTTGCTTTTAACAATCAGCACCTGTGCTGAGGAAGCAGGGCCCTACCCTGACCCATTTTCCACGAAGTTGCCTGATTAGTAACGTTACTGTAGAACACAGTGTGGTCACCTGTTTTAACTACACAAT
>NW_010339530.1:0-65165 GCF_000700745.2 Antrostomus carolinensis | reverse complement strand
GAGATCATCCACCTGCTCACATCTCAGGCAATCCTCTCAAACTCTGAGAAAACTCAAATACATAGAGGCATGTCCCAGACTCCTAAATGGGAACCATCACCAGCTCCAGAAAGGCTTGGCCCTGAATTTCAAAATTCTTAAAAGCTAGACAAGGATTCCCAAAGATGGTAGTGGGGTTTTTGCTTTCCCAAGTGGCTCTTGTAGAGAATCTCTTTTTCTATAAATTCTTTTCAATTTCTGCAAAGTTCAGATGTGAGTAGAGCAAAATTGAGTGTGAGCTGTACAAAGCCTCAATGTGCCTTGTTTTCCTGTGTTAGTCACAGAGGACTGTCCTGTCCTCTGTAATGCGAAGCAGCTGCTAAAATGTAAAGACAGAATGAACTAAAGATTAAATCCTGAGCAACCTTGACTTCCCCTAAAACCTATTTCTCCTGCAAAAGGGGATCTTGGATTTGGATCTTTCTCGGCAACTTTGACACCACATTTACCTGGCTGACAAGGGCAAGAAAAGTTTCCTGTGTGGCTGAGGCTACATTTTGTACTTTGAGGCAGGGAAGTCAAGCTGTGGTCTCAGCTTCATGTTGTTCATCTTCAACACAGAGGATCCAAGAATCAGACCCTGCCTGTCAGAGCTTCGTAAAGTTTGCACCAGGCAGACTGGAATATAGCTTTGCAACTGTATCAGGTGGCCTTAAGAACTAACTTTGCCATTAAACTGAGAAAATTGAGCTGCTCAGGAGACATGCACAGAGTGTATACCAAGGAACTGTTCTCAGAATCAGTTTTATGGTCAGAATCACATTTGAAGCAGGTTCCTGTTAAGACAGGAAATACAGTACCTACTGCAAAAAAAAAGCTCCTGTTCCATAATGTACTCGGGGTTATTTGCATTTTATGCCAGCAATAAAACACAGCAGATTTATAGGGAATCTGCCAACCTATTTATTGGGCTTAAAATCTGACTTCCCCCTGCCACTTTGTAATAAGCAATAAATGAACAAACATTTTTTCCCAAGCTGTGCCCATGCCAGCTGATAAAACCCAGGATGCTGCTTTGTAGGGCAAGGCTGAATAAGAAAGAGGTCTCTGTCTAGATCAAATGTGCTGGTTCAAGTAATGTTGGGCAGAACATTTGCTGGCACTAATGATAGCTTCAGGGTCCTCATCCAGAGGAGTCTGTCGTTCTCGGGATAGTGGAGTTGATACTGGGAGACACGGGTCAGTCACCTCATCTGATCAGCTGGTTTGTTTCACAGGCTGCTTGTGAGCTGCAAAATGTTCAGAATCTTCCTGCTAAAGAAAGAGAAAACATTCTTTCTTGGAACACAGAACAGAATAAATTTTCTTTTAAGAACAGATTTTTTTTTTCCTTTTAGATACAATGTAACATTAACAGCAGTGCAAATCTAAATGTTTCTGGATTATTTTGTTATTGCAACTAAGAAGTCACTATCAGTCATTAACATTAACAATATTGTTAATCAAAGAACATTTAGTTATTTAGAGATTAAAAGACAGGATTCTTTTTAGCAAGAGGACTGGTCTTTCTCAATTCCTCCCCGGAAGGCAGATAATTATGAAAAGAGTGGGGAGTCTAAGGAAGGATACCCAAGAAAACAGGATTTACTATCAAAATCGGTGTACTCCCATTTCCACATGCAGTGCTCATGTAATGGACTGCTAAATAAAAATTAGATCATAAAAAGTAATAAGAAAATCAAAGGCCACATTACAAAAGCATAACCCCAAGCAAAGATTCCTTGCAACAATGGTTTTGTGAACACCTGTTTAAAAACTAAATCTTAGTATACTATATGCATATAAAAACTGGTACCCATGAGTAAATCCAGATACAGAGTCAAAATGACTACATTTAACAATATCCACACAGACCTGCATCCAGCACTGCTTTGGCTCTGCATCATCCTTCCACCAACTTGGCTCTGTTCCTTTTTCCACTGCAACTTTTGCATTGACTGAGATTTCTTCCACTTCATTTTAGCCATCTAATAATTTGGCATCCATTGTAATACAGTGCTTTAGCTTTCCTCTGTGGTTAGTGGAGCCAAATGAGGGAATGACCTTGTGGAGGTACTTGGTTTGGATACTCGCCTTAATGAGACGAGTCACACTCATTTTAACATTTCCGAAATCTGAGAGAGAGGATGTCTGTGGTGTGACAGGGAGAGCAGGGAGACTTTCCTTTTAATTGTATGTATTTTGGTAATGCTTGAATGACTGCTGTACAGACACAGGAAAAGCAATTCCTTCTCCTGCAAAGCAGAGATAGAGCTCAAGGCTCTGCTTCTAGCAGGTCAGTGGCAGAAGGAAGAACAGACCCTGCCTCTCAGTCCCTCATCCTTGCACCCATACCTAACAAAGTCCTATTCCTGTTCCCATCCTTCTATATCTCCCCTGTTTCCAGCTAGTCTTTTATTTTTGCCAAGTTTCAGGCACAATTTTCTCTCTGCTCAGATCACCTCTGTTTCCGCTCTTAAAACAGGCGGACAAAAATTATTTTATCCCAGCTGAGTTAAACATCTTTGTGGTTCAGTGAGCTCCTTAAGAGAAAAGCAAGAAGGTATGAATTTCTAGCCATTAAGCTCTAATAATATCACTGATGCTTAAACCAGTAGCTGGTAAGGGCAGCTGCAGAGCATAGCCTGGTTCAAAAGAAATTCTGTAGTTTGGTGTGCCCTCAAAGGGGAAGGATAGGATGCGTCCTACAGTGACTAGATCCTAGTCTCATCAGTTATCAAATTTGGAAGAAGAAATGGGAATATGGCTGAAGGATTACATAGAAAAGAATAGTCTAAATAGGAAGTGACAGCACTAAAGAGGCAAAACCACAATACAATCCAGTAAGCAAAGAAAAGAGAGAGAACATTGATTTAAAGATATTATTAATAAGAGGATAACCAGTAAAAGGGTATCTTACTGAAGAGATGAGAAACCTAACAGTTGACACCAAAATGGAGGCTGAATTATTTAATATACTTTTATAGATGTTACCCAGTTGTCACTAAAAGACAACCATTTTGTAAATAACCTGTTCAGATGCTTGGTACAAAGGTAGAGATGCAAAATAAAGCAAGAATGCATAGCATATACTCCTTACAGAACTTCTCTAGGATATGAACTGATGTAAGAAACATGTAATTTCCCCAGCAGCGTGTCCTGCAGCATCATTAGTGTTTCACCAACCCATGATACCTCCTGGTGGATTTTGACATGGTAAAGGCTCTGGTTATCTTCAGCACTTTTCTAATATAGTGGTACCTGTGCAAATGGTCTCATTACATTATGCTGCCTTAAAATGCACAATGCAAAACAAGAGTTGGTGACATTGTTCTCAGTATCACATATAAATCCATTACACATTATTTTAATTATTTAACTACAAAACTGTAAAGATATTAATTTTTCTTTTTAGCACCATCCAGAGTGGATGCTTCAGGTTTCTAGACACTGATCAGGTACAAACCATTACTGATTGGGTTGGATACCTGGTCTCTGAGGAAGACCTGAGCAATCTAGGATTTTTCTTAATAGTAGATTTGCACTTCAGTATGGTAAATGGTCTTTGGAAGTAATTAATGTGAGCTAAGAATTCATATTGGTATATCAGTGTTTCCAAATCAGTTTTGAGTTTCCTACTTGTCTTTGCATTCTGAAATGTCCATTCGCAAGACAAAACTGCATGCAAATATTTTTCAGTCTGTTTTATCACTAATCTATGCTCGTATCTCATCCTGTTGAAGTTGGAAATCAACCATTTGGGCAGTCATTGAGGTTAGAGAGCAAACACTTATTCCACAAATAAACCTGTAGAGAAGTCTAGATTGGTGATGTTGAGTCTGGACGCTAGCTGTTCTGTCAGCTTAAATGCCCTTATATTTGGTGAAATGAGAACATGGTGAATACTTTAAACTTAATACCTGTGCACAGATACATATTGTCTCTTCAGTACAGCCATCCAGCGACAAGGAGCAGATCCTGTTCTTGATGGTGTTCAGAACCTATTGCAGCTTTGCACCTAAACCTCCTCTTAACCACGCTCAGAGTTCCTGCTGCAGGGTCCAAATGATGATAAACAAGTCTCCTGCTGTCCTTCCCTCTCACTTTTGAAAAACTTACTTTGCTAGAGTATTGGGAAATCGTCATTAGAGGCCTCTGCTTTCCCTGATAGAAGATATTCTTCAAGCTAGTAAATCAACCTGCAGGTAGCTTCTATCACTGAACTTAGGTGATAAAGATGTACATATGATGAAACTTTGGGATATGAAAGTAAGATGAAAACTAAATTAGCCTGAAAATCTGTAAGACACAAGGAGCAAATATATAAGTTTATATTTCAGTAACTAAAATAATTTCCTGGTAAAAAGCTGCATGCTGTTTGCATCAGGATGAGTGCAAGCAATGAGATTCATTTGCACATACTGCATGAAAGGTAGCTGAGATTTATCCTGCAGCCTGAGTCAAGGGAACAAATAATTGAACTAAAAATAGTTTAATAAGTCTGCAAGAGGTAGTCTGCAGTTGCTATGCAGCTGAACGGCAAGTATAAGTGAATAGAACATTTTAATATCAACTGCTCTTATATCCTGCAAGGACTACTGAAAATGAATGCAATGGTAGTGCAAGTATCACAGCTTGATGTCCTGTCCTCCTGCATCCCAGTGCTGAGAATCACATATAGGCGTAGATAAATCAGTGTAAATACCAACAAAATGATTGTTTTCATGACATTTCTCATATTGTTAGGATAGGCTGTTCTGTGCTTATTCTAGCAAGGAAGGACATCAATGTGGTGTGTTCTCAGAAACATGAAACAATACAGAAATGGGGAGAAAATAATGAAGTGGGGAAGTTGTACTTGCACCACAGAGAAGAAAAAAGAAGGGATAAAGTGAAATGTGTAGAGATAAACAAGCCTTTGAGAGAGGACAGTCTGAGATACCAATTAGATAGGAGTCACATACTAGATGAGCAACAAAATCAAGTCTCCAGCAATAAAGAGGATAAATGAAAAGGGACTGAAGAAGGGCGAGTGACAAATGGAAGTGCAAAATGAACCCAGAAAACAAAACAAAGATTGAGTCAGCCAGTGTGGGTGTGTGCGCAGGTGTCTGTGTTTGCAAGCACAAATATAGAACAGGAAGATGCTGATCAAACAAAAAGAACAGATTTAAAATCTGCAAAACATTCTGAAGCTGGAAGGACAAAAAATGATTGAAATAAAAATGTAAGTGGAGAAAGCTGTAAATTAAAGGATAAATGGGGAAGAATAACAATTGGAAGATTACAACAATTTCAGTGGTTTTCATGAACTCCAGTAACAAGGGAGAAGAGAAGATCTAAAATCTGAAAAGCTGGAGATTTAGGACAATACTTAGATGATCTCTTGCCTCAAAGAGGCACTGAGGGACTGTAGACCTTCCTGGGACAGAATGCAACTTAGGGGCACCCTCTGGCCCTCACAGCTCACATGGCCTGGCCATTTCCATTCAGTCTTATTGTGCCAACAGAAGGCTACTGGCAAGATGAACAGGCCAAGTGTCACCAGTTTGGCTTCAGACCTCCTTGCTGGTCAACTTGACTCCCCAGGCTATTATACTGGCATCTGTGGATGTGCTGTAGGTATTATACTGGTGGTGTTGGGACATACAAAGACCTTAATTGTTCCATCTGAAGAGTTTTGCCATTAAAATATTTTGAGTCTCTTGTTTTGTGGATTTGCAGTCAATTGCTTGTGTTTCATGAGCACATTGGAAGCAATTGATGGCATTTCCCAGGCACCAGGGAATAGAATACAAGTGTATCCAGAGCTCAGCCTTCTCATTTGGAGTACACCGCAGCAAACCTCTGGTGAAACTGAAGTGTCTGTTACAGAAAGGGCACCCTTCAATTCACTTGCAAGGCTATAGTAAGCCATAAGCTCATATATATCTCTGGTCTGGCAAGTGGTTGGGGTAAATTGAGGAAGACAACATGGCCCTTCAGGGATAATCTTCTGCCTGACTGCTGTCTCTGTGATCAGACGACACCACACATCATTGTGAGCTGCTCTGTCTCTCTGGTCCCTTTGTAGACTAGTTGTGTGTAATGCAGCCTGAAAAGAAGACTATGTCACACTGGGATCTGTGCAAGAAATACAGGAGTAAGCAAATGCACAAACATCTCTGCTTTCATGAGCACATTATCTTCAGGTTGGATGCCCCGTCAGGAACTGTTCAGTATCAGTTTGGACTAATTCATCTGTTTAGGCTGTTGATACAAGTTAGAGATTGGATCTGCTACATGACTCAACTCTTCAGGAACTGACAGACACAGCAGTTCCCCAAATCCCCGAATTATTTTCAGATGCCTTAGCAGTGTTCAAGCACAATACAAATTGTGACACAGAAGATCTCTTTACAAAACATTGAACTCTACCTCTTTCTAGTCTATTATATATCCTGTCTCCACAGAATACCCTTTGAGAGAGCATAAATCATCCCAGGAAGCTTAGACATGTGCCCATCTCTGATTCAGAGGAGCAGCCTGAACACCTGAATTAACACAACTTGGTTGTCATCTTCCCGATGCTTTTCACTGTGTCATGTAACTTTAAGCAGAACGGGAGGTGAACTGTGTCTAAGGGAAGGACACATACCTATGTGCAAAAAATGAGGGTGCAGCTCAGCAGAATGCTCACCTGTTCCCACTTCTGTGCTGCAACTCACCATCACTTTGCTTTTGGCAGCACAGCCTTACATAGAGATGTCACTGAAATGATCCAGGCTAAAAATAACTTGCCAAGGGAAAGAAGAAATTGCTCTTCCTTGGATCACTTTCAGCAATGTCATCTCCTAAGAAGAAACTTCTTGATGGGGTTGGGTATTCTTTTAGACCTGCTTGTTACCAAAGTGAGCTTCCCATGCGACTGCACTCTGAGCAGCCACTGCTCAGTATGCAGTAATCTCATCCGCAAAACCTTTCTGTCACTGCGTGGTTGATTAAGTGACCTTCTGAAGCTCAACAGGATGTGAGAGGATGACTCATCCCCAGTCTCACTAATTTAAGTTCTCAGACTGATCTGGATAAAAACTGCCCCAGTTCCCACAGTACTGGAAAATCTGCATCTCCTTACACCCACCTTGCTCTCTGGGTTTGTTCATGAAGCTCAGGTCCTGTCAAAGTGAAGCCATTAAGTCTCCCACAGCATGGTTCCTGGCAATGAAGTTGTCCTAGTCAGCCTGCATTCCGCATTGTTACATTCCACCTGTAATTTCAGGGGTTTATGGAGGAGTTCTTTATTTCTTGTCATGAAATGCCCTGAAAGAAAATCTATATCTTGCCTTCCATCCAGCAGATACTGAATTTCAATGGAGAACTGAGTGATTCATGTCATCTCTACTGAGTATAAAACACTGGGGATCTGTCTGACACAATATAATCAAACTGTGGACCATCTGTAAGATGTCCAGAGGGATTTCTTAAGCATTAGATATCCTTTGGCAGTGCCATTGCTCAGGTAACTTTGATCATCCTAGCAAGAAATCCCACAGCATTAGGCATATAAACAACTTAGAAGTTGGGTCTCTGTTTCTCTGTGGGTATCACACTAGTTTTCATTTCTACCTCATAAGTTTCCAGCATTTTCTGATACTCTTATTGCTGTTTGTGGGCTTTGCTGAAAGGGCATCCAGAGGAACAAAAAGGAGAGACTGCTCCTCTGCACTAAGTAATACTTTGGTTTAAATACATGCCTACCTAATAGTGAAAAGTGTAGAATAGGTAGGTAATGAAGTCCTTGCAGCAGTTGGATAATTGTACTTGTCTCAAAAACAAAGCAAAAAATAAGCACGTGATGAATCGCTCAGTGCAATGAATACAAATAACAGGCTATTATGTATTGAAGTTAATAGCAACCAAATGTTAGTGAGATGGCTTGAAAGGAACAAGAGTAGGAATGTCTGATAGAGTTTAGATATTCATCAAACAAATGTGAGTCGTTAGTGGAAAGTGTCATAAAAGAAGAATGGGTGACATCGTGCAAGGTAAAAGTCATCATCAGCCTCTGATTTAGTAGTCATGCAAAGCACCCACTCCCCTGGCAGTTATAAACCAATATATTTTGTCATCTTTCAACATTGCATCCTACAGCCTGTTTTGGTACAACTTGCTCGTTTAACAGGCCAGGCTGAATACCATCCACATACAAATGGAGGGTGAGGATTTTAGCCGGTGCCAAAAGTGATTAAGGCTCCTACCTCTGGTTGCATAATGGCAGAAACATTGAGAAAATGGTATTTACATGGTCATCCTCACAGTCCTTGCTTTGTCCCTTCTCCACCATCATCTCTCCCTCTGTGCTCTGACTCAGCATCGCCACGTGTGCCCACCTACCCCTCATCTGCAGTGAGCAGCTCTTGCACTGGATGACCCAGGTTCATGTAGTTTTCCATAGGGGTACCTGCCTTAACAGACCATGTTTTAAGGATCTGTAGAGTTCTCTGTAGAATGGGGGAGGAAAGCTAATAAACATCAGCACTGAGTGGAGCAGAGGGTTTAGGGTTAATAGCAGTCCTGCAGTTGTATTTTAGTGTCCTTATGGGGTTTTTTTGCACCATGCTAGGCACAGATAAACTTCCCCTTGCACCTTGACTTTTGTAGGCTAACTCTGATATCTACAAAATATATGGGTCTAGCCAAGTTCACAGGTCCAGCTGAGGTGCAGCACAACTGGCAGCAGATAATGGGTGCTGCTCTCTCTGATGTTTTTGGGGTCTGACCCTGAGTGTTCTCCCTCTCCCAGAACAAACTGCCTTAGTTTTCCCACCAACACACCTTGTCCTGTTTGTCATTTTATCACCAGACCAGTCCTGGGAAGTCCATTCCAATTCTGACGCCATTCATGACTGCAGATAAGCTTTGCCAGGGATTTTCCTGGCAATTTACAAAACCCAACAAAAAGCTTCACTTTTCCATTGTGTGTTGATGAGCACAGCTTTGAAATCCTCCCTAGGTCTAGAGTTTAGATACAGATCCAGAATTTCAGATGCTTATCTGAACTGACTTTAAACTGACTGTATTACTCACTTTCCTTCCTGCAAGCAATGAAGAGATACACAGGGTGGGTGTGGGGAGGGGGGAAACATGTGACCTGGTAAAAGTTTTCCCAAGGTCAAAAATTATTAGATTTGACTAGTTCTTATTTTTCACCTCTCACTTCAAACTTTTTGATGGAGGGTAGCCGGTGTCAGCCAGATCCTTTCAGACTTCACATCGTGCTGTAACTAAGCAGCCATCCAATTCAATGGTAAGGGATGATAATTGCAGGTCCTAGGCTGCAGACTGACGTCAGCTCTTCAGAGGAGGATGCTGACTGGTTAATGACTATCAGTAGACACTGTTTAGCTTCTGCTCAGAAAAGAAAACTCAAAAATGGCTTTTAGGGTGCAGTCAGCATCCATTATCTTCTTTCTGATGATAATTTATAGATGTTTCTCCTTTCATTTGAGAAAAAGAGGCCCTGAGAAGGGTCCATTTCCAGAGCAGCAACTTCAAGTGTGATTATGTGGCAAAGTGAACAAGGTGACATATAGGTCTAATTACCGTGTCCTTTTCTAGGAGAAAATTAATTTCTGTTGCATGCTTGGCATGGTATGGGGGTGGGAGATTGTTTCCTTTTTCTTAACATGAAGAGATGGAATTGATGTGAGTCCTGTCTCCCTGTGTGTTTCTAAGGTCCTTCTGCTACAACCTTGTTACTGGGGACATTTGCACGTGCAAATTCAGAATTAACTCCTTTTTTTTTTTTTTTTTTTTTTTTTTTTAAATAAATCCCTCTAGCAGAGGAAACAGACCTGTAGGGCATTGCTTGTTCTGGTATTGTACTATTCCTGTATTCCTGCCTTCTTCCCACCACCAAATTCCCTTACAGAGAGGTCATGAAGAAGCCAGCTGAAACAAATCTGACAGTGGGGGGTTGTCTTCATCTCAGTGGGCTGTCTTCTGCCTCTTTGTAGTCTACTTGTGATGCCAGTGAAACACAGAGGACAAAATCAAGGAGCATACATCTTTCAAACCTGGGTTGTATTCATCATGATGTAGCTCTGCAGAACTCAGGTATTATACCTGGGGATGAATTTGGTCCATTAACTTTTCCTGAATGGCCAGCTTCTAGCAAGGATGTTCTTGCTTTGAAGTCTTGCTGGGGGAATTAAATTGTATCACTGAGAGGGGGGAAGAGATTTTGGAAACTGGAAAAGACCAAAGAAAATAAAGGGCTGAAATAAGAAAGCTAATAAGTGTTATGGAATTGAGCTTTGTTTTCATTATTGTGGTATGCAGCAAAATGCATTTTCCTGCAGTCTTCAAAGCATTCCAGTAATTTGTCTTAATTAGCATGATTTAGGTGGCTGTGTCTAGCCTTTGGAATTTAGCACAAGGTTAATGTACATAAATGTGTGATGACATATAGAGAAACTATAATTGTCTTTGAGATGAAGTGTTCTAGCAGCACAGCATAAGTAAGAAATTGGCTGAGTAGGTGGACTTATGTCTATTGCCAAGACAAAATATAATATGCTAAACTTCAGGACTGCAGATATGTTATAGGAGGTTCAGTAGCAGGAAAGTAGGGATCAAAAGTCCCTCTGAAAATTCTTTCTGATATATTTGAATGAAGGTTGGTTTATTTTCAAGATTGTGGTTCTTTAAAAACCTAGCTTTTCATATCTAGCAGGGTTATTTGTATCATAGTGCATTTAATTGTATGGAGCTGGGCAAGCTCAAACTTGCTTTTGAAAGCCAAACTTTTGTCTGTACCAGGAAGGTAGTAGTGAGGTATAGGAATGTGTGAGCTTACCTGCCAGGGACTTCCAAGGTCCATACACAGATTGCTCAAGAGAAGCAAAGAGACAGCATTTCTGTCTTCCTTTGCAAGTGGCTGGAAAGTCTCCATGGAAACATTTGTTGTTCCACAGCATCAATTCTTTAGAGCATCTTCTTCCTTTATTCTGAACCTTTGCAAGGGAATTTGTGGATGCTGTATGATTTCCTGGTTCCTTCAGCTGAATGGATGCCTTACATGGAAAGGCTGTCCCAAGGAATATATTTAGTGTCTCTACCCTTTGATAGACAGAGCACCAGTGGTCATTTTTGCCACTCAAGCTCTGCTGCAACTATCTAAGCTGTGGCCAAGAAGTTTTGGCGCAGCATCTCATTTGTATGGATAGAATTCTGTTGTACAGATAAAGTGATAATCCCCATTACCAGAAGCTAATTAATTTCATTCTTGAGTTTTCTTTGAGGTATCAACTGGAAATAAAATGACCGAGACTGATAGGAAAAAAAAATAAAAATAGGGTGTTAGGTTCTATCAGATCTTCTGTGAGTCTGCTCTGAAGGAGCACAGCCTCTTTGCAGACTACAGTAAAGCCACGTCATGTTTAAAATGCTGAGGTGATGCCTGAGGAGCAGTTAATGCTATTGGGAAAGCATATTATGCAATAAAGGAGGAGGTGAGAAGTCGGAGAGAAACACAGGTGCACCAGGGCTAGATATTTATCACTATTACTTTCTCCAGTAATTTTGTTTTGCACAAGTGTACGTGTATTTGTGAGCGTGACCGTGCATAGATGTCCATATTGTTGCGTTGTATGTGTAATCATTCTGTTCTCAAAAGCTCACGGCTGGTAGAGGTGCAGACTGGTTGCCAAGGACAGAGTTACATTTGTTTAAGTCGCTTACAGATGTGACTACGGCTGTCTCACAGGCCAACCAGAAACAATCACACTATTCAGAGCATCTCCCCAACCTGAATAACAGCAGCAAATCTTTTTTTTTTTTTTTTTCAGATGACTAGAGGTACCTCAAAAGCAATATGCAGAACAATTCTTTGCAGTCTGAAGGGGGGAACCCACAATTACCATCTACTCTGATGAATTTTTTTCTTAAGATCTTATATTTTCTTTATTGCCTTGAATAAAGACTCCAAAGTATGTCCTGTAAAGGGTGAGGAAGCGTGTTTCCTCTTAAATCCCTGCACCTGCTCCCATAAGAGCTGCACATGGAGATCTATAAGGTGAATACGCTGGGCTTGATTCATGCAAATCACTCCCATCACTAATAAAGAGCAAAAAGGCTGTAGGGGGTGCAGAGCAGTACTAGGGGGAGGTCTCCTCAAAGCATCGGTCTCGGCACGGGCTGTGCAGCCGCTGCAGCGGGTGGTTGATCAGCCATTCTGCGTGGCTGCTTGTGGGAGGAGGCAGGCAGGGCTGCAGGGTGGGAATGTCAGCCAGCCAGTGTGCACTAACCTACCTCCTCCAGAGAGGCTGAGAATAACCCGGGTGTGCGCTCCCTGATCTCTCCTTGAGTCTGTAAGCTGTGGCTGAAGAGGAGATTTATTTTCTGTGGGTTTGAAAGTGCAACAGAATACTCATAGGGAGGGTTGGTTTGTGTTTTGAGGCTGCAGCTCCCCTGCTGTATTTCATGTTTACAGTTTATGATACACTGAATCCTTTGGTGCCTTGTTCTCAGCCCTGCAATAGAAATGTTATGAAATCCACTGCAGTGTGTGTCGTCTTATGATTTCTCCAACCACTTGCTAATGCTTTCAATAAGGTCTAAATCACAGCTCTCCCAGAGAGTGCTGTCTCTTCAAGCTCTGTCATATGCAGCCATGGGTTTTTCTCCCTCACACCAAGATACCCTAATGTCAGCTTTTGCCTTGGGTCCCACCAAAGCTAGCACACTCAGCAGCAAGCATTAGCAAGGCAAAGGCATGGGTTTTGGTTAATGCATGTTCCCTGTACACCCTCTCCAGACCCCTCACGAGCATATCACATCACCCCTCAATTGCCTTTTTCTAGGCTGGAGTGTCCCAGTCCTTTCAGTTGTTCCTAATCCCCACTGGTTTAAAGAGAAATAAGGAGCATGTGCTGGTTTTGTATATCCCTTTGGATACTTATCTGTTCCTTTGGCTACCCAGATACCTTTCTAAATTGAAAATGCAGTGAAAGACTTAGATTAGCAATGGATTTATTCCATCATGTGAGCATGAAATACTGACCCTCTTCCACAAAACAAAAGAGACTCCATGAAAATTAGAGAGCTTTCTGTGTCTAAAAGACAGCAAGAGAACTGGAAGGTTCCAGATCTCTCTAGAGAATGACATAATCAAAGAACCAATAATCCTGATGCAGGTTTTCCCTACTGCAGTCTGACCATATTCTACTTTCTTGATTGTCTGCTATTCCAAACTTCATTTGCTCATATTTCTCCCTAGAACAGATTTGTTCAGGATCCAGGGGAAAGGTACCACAGATATGTTGTAAAGAGAAATATGGACATCTACCTGGGAAAAAGAGTGGAGGAAAAATGCAAGTGATCTCCTGTATTTTTGCTGGTTTATTGCTCTGCCTGAGTTTCTTCTCCTGCAGCAGTATGTCATTGGAATAATGAGGCAGCATGTTGCTTAACTGTGTGGTGGCCAGATCAGCAGGGATTTCAAGAGATAAGTAATTCTATTTGGTTTTGTATCCAGGAATTATAATTTACATTCCTTTCCACCTTACAGAGAGAAAAGCAGTCTGGGCTATAATTAGATTTGCCCCCCGCCCCCTCCCCCCCCCAATCTCCTTTGGTCCTCCATTCCTCTTATTGTCAGGCAATGGTGGCAGCAGCAGCAGCCTTAAAACAGGGAGTCATGACAACTGACTCTTCCTGGAGTAATTTGGGTTGTTAGACAAAAAAAAAAAAAAAAAAAAATCCCAAAAATACAAGTGCCTGAAAAAGAAATTAGATCACAAAACTGTATGAAGCAGGAAAATTACAGCAAAGGGCTGGGAGTTTGCCACCCACGAATTGGGAGTTTGCTATCTGCATGTTCAGCTTCTGGGCTTGGTCTTTCACTGGTAAAAAGTGAGTTGGATTCATTTATGTCATCTAGGGGTCTGACCGTGACTTCATGTTTGTAGATAAATAAATGACCGCACAAATAGCTAATTAAGTGCAGGAGGAGTGTCTTGCATAAGAGCACATTAATGGCTTTAGAGCAAATACCCCGTTGAATTTCACAGTGTGAGATCTCAATCAATTAACAGTTTAGAATAGTCCATCCTGAACCATTATATCTATGTAGCACCATACATGAGTGCTCAGTGCCTACTTTTATTGCAGGCTTGATTGGATGGATTTGAGCTTCCAATTTAAAAAGTTACCCCTGGCAGTGAAACATTTGACCCAAATCTTAGACTGCAAACAAAAAAAGAGCTACTTTGATTGTGGTAAAGTGTCTTCTGAATTGCTGTGACTGGATTTCTGCTTAGCATGGCAGGGGATGTTTTATTAATCTCCACCCTTACTCTTGTTATCTCTCACACCAATAGCAAAACTTTGTATTTATTCCCAACTCTTTGCAGAAGAGTTTCCTATTGTTTGCACATATCGATTAGGTGAATCTTTCTTTTGAATTCCACAAGATATGATAGTCATGTGGTTTCACCATCTCGCAGGCATGTGTTCTGGTGTTGAGAAAAGAAAGTCTGGATCCATCTGTGATTTTCAGGCAACTTCTTTCCAGCTAGGTACCACATCTTCTGTGTTAGCAGAGCATAAGCATCTGTGTGACTTACATATGCTTACAGCACACATGAATATGGGAAGCCAGAGCTCCACAGTTCTGTTCACCTCTTAACCAGTGGATGATCTAATGTCTCTGTGCAAATCAGTTAATATAGCGAAGTAATTTATTTGAACTATAGTTTAAATTAATAAGGCTTCGGTTTTTCCCCTGTGGTCCTCGTTGTTTTGGTATAGTACTATTTTTCTGTTCAGTATGAAGGATGTTATGTGGGAGATCCCATATTGAAAAAATCTGTGGTTTTCATAAACATCCGATTTATATTCTACTAAAATCAACCAGAAAAAAATATTTCAAGAGCAACTTTGTTTTTTAATAGCTCCAGATGCAAAATGCTCCATGGCTGTATGTCAGGATTGTAAAAAATGAATAGAGCACAGTGAATTAATTTTGCTAATGAGCTTTGCAACCACATGATGCACTTAGGCATCTTCATACAATTAAATCACAGAACTAGGCAAGCAGATCCTGAGTGCCATCCTTTGTCTGAGCATTTCAGGACCCTCCAGAGTGCTATGTCTCCCCCTTCCTTTAATTTCTTTCCATCACAAACAAGAGAAGTACACAGATCGGTTGTTTCAACAATTGAAAAATGATGTGCGGTGTTAGTTGTAACAGTATTTTTGTAGCTCTCATTTATTCTGCTATCCAGACAAGAAAGGCAAAGCAGTAGCATTTTATAGAGCAGCGAGCATTTTTACACAGTTCTCTTAAATCTTTTTAGCAGCTCTTGAACAAACTGTTTACACTGTATACAGAATTTAGTAAACGATCCACAAGACTTATTATGACAACCTGCCTATCCCTCCTGAACCATTGTATTTCCATCCCATTCATTCCTAATATCTGCTGCTGCTGACCCTCTAGCCCCATATATACCCAGTAATAGTACTCTCTCTGCAGCCTTAAAATATTTCCTGTTGATTTACATCCATTTCTCTTCTACTGTCTGGTTTTGGCTGCTGGATTTTCTGTTTTTCTTTTTGTAAAGAGAGGAAAAAAAAGATGGTAACTCATTCTTTTCATTGCTCATGACTAAGAACCAGATAATAACGTGAATAAGCCCTGTTCAAATGGCTGTGATCAGATAAAACCATAAGTAAGGGATGTGCATGCCTCCCCAAAACTCTTCAGCCAACAGCTAGCAGTTCTGCTGAGCTCATGGAATGTCATTCCTGTGCTCTCCTACTGCTTCTCCTGAACTTGGGTGCTCCAGATCCTGCTTCCCTGTAGGGTAAGTGTGGCTCAGCCCTAGCCAGAACTCAATGTCTACTTAGCAGGGTCCTGAGCTCATGAGTCCTGTGAAGTATAGTGATTATTAGGCTGGTATTAAAAGAGAAGAGCATAGGTAAGCCTGAAGAGCATGCCACTGGCTTACAAAAATCAGGCTCTGACCTCAGGTCCCTCTAAGTGAAAAAAATTACATGAACCTACTGCACAGTCAAGCTGTTTTAACAAGAAAAGAAAGCTCATTTTTCTTTAGGAAAAAGAAAAAAAGAAAAAAAGAAAAAAAGCAGCATACAAAAACATAAATCTGAGCTCTGTGGAACTAAACCACCACCAAGAACCACCTCTAATGCTAATCTTCCATCAGGGACTTGCATCTGTTATTTCTTTCATTGTGGTTTTCTTCAATAGAGGTCAGCTGTATAGAAGGCTTTGTAGATAGAAAATAGAGTGATTACCACCAGCATAAAATAGCAACTCTATTTTTGTAAGCCAGGGAAGTGTGGTTAATTGCAAGCAACTTCCCCCTTCATCATCACTCTTAAACACTAGACTAGCATTCAGGAAGCCTGGGTTTTTGGTTCAGCCACAGACTTCCTGGGTGAATTTGAGGAAGCTAGTAATGAGGAGCCATTGCCCCATGCCTCAGTTTCCAGCTCCAGGTAGTGGAGCAAGGCAGAGTCCCATTAATGGTTGTGTACAAAGTTATCAACTTCACAGGCAAATACCAGACAATTCCTTCAACAGTGCAGTCCCCATCAGTCCCATGAAAAAGCTATTTCAGACAAACTTCTCAGGGAAATTCTGCAGCAATACCCTTAGCACTTAGGGTCCCAGTGCACTATCTGTAGGACAGATTTACACCCTCCAAAGATGTGCCTCCTAAAAAACAACAGACAAAATAAACCTGCCATTCTGTCCAGTCCTTCTCCTGCCTCTCTACCTGCTGGTTAGGTGGTCAGCTAATTTATTTTGTGTTGCTTTCCATTAGGAGTGGAGGATTGATGCTTGGAAGTATTTTAATGGTACTGTTGACCTTGATAATAAAACTGTCCATTCCAGTTTGTACTGATAATGGCATCTAATACCCCCTGAGTCACAGAGAAGCAGCAGGTCTAATAATGCCGCTGGTGAGAAGCCCCATGGAAAGATGTTAGTGGAGAGGTCTATTTTCAGTTCTGTCTCCCTTCTTATATCAGGCCGATCAGCACTGCATGTGATTTGCCTATCGGTTAGCAGATATTCAGAGCTGTGGTGATGCTCAGAACCATTTCCACACTCTCTCCTGCAACTTGCTGGGTGCTCAACACCATATGACATTGACAGCTGCAACTGCTACTAGCTGCTATCTCGGGGCTGCATGTAATTTGCAGAACAATTTACATAATTCTGAAACCTAAAAATACTCCTGCACAAACAAAATGCTTTAATATGTGCTATTCTAACAGATATGGAAATGGCTGCTGCTTTCCCCGTACATTTTGAACACCTCTTCTTCATCTGATGGAGCTGACATTTGTGAGAGATATTTAAGGACACAGAGCGAGCGATAATTATCCTTAACATGCATCACAGGCTTTTTGTCAAATGATTAGAGAGGTGCTTTCCAGAATAATTAGCTTTCTGAAATGGCTGAGCCTCCTGTCTGCTACATGTTGACTAAAAGGGATGTGAAATCTAAAGATTAAGGGAGAAGATGGCAGGTTGCCACCCCAGGGCTCACCTGTCCATCCATTTCTTTCCTCAGCCCTGCTGATAATGCTCTCAAGTGTGCAGTGCTGCCCTCCCCACTTTGCTCTGTTAAATAATAGCACTTGCTTTTCACGTCTCCTTGGTGATGTAAGGGAAATATTTGTGACCTTTGCGCTTTCCATGTAACAAGCATCCCTGCAGGTCATGGCAGAACAGACTGTGACAAAACAAGCTTCCCTGTGCTACCAAGTCAGTGCCACAAGCAGGAAATGCTATGTGGATTGCTGCTAAAATATGTAATTTAATTACTTTCAGCAACAATATGAGCATGTATCTCAGAGCAACTTGCCTGGGGTCATGGTGACTTTGACAGGTACCCATGGCAATGGTCATGGCACTGGCAGTGATTTTTTTTTTCTGCTTACTGGTGAGATCCAGAAGTGTACTTGCTTGGGGATAGTCTGGCAGGAGACAATGCCGAGCTCTGTATAAATTTAGTCTTCTGAGTTCCATACTGTGAAGTCTAGAAGTCTATGAAAGATATGGTCAAAGCATAGCAGCAACTCACATGAACTCTTGCTCTTTTTAAAAAAATCATCAGGATATATGTACTAGCTCTCCACATAGTCTGTAGGCGTTTAGGTATCTTATGCCTAGCAATTCTTGAGGACCAGAAGATATGAGGGAAGTCTCTGGGTCGTACTGATAGGATCACTGTACTGAGCTGTAAATGCCAGCTGAAATGATGAATAGGAAAAATGAACCATCCAAAACCAGAGTAAAGAACACTCAGGTATTGCATTGCTTGCTGAGATGATCTACTTGAGGAAATATAAGTGGATTAGTCTGATAACAGGAATGACAAAACCCCAGCCACTAAACTCACTGTAAACAGAGATACTTGACCAAAAATCAGGTCCAAGCAGCCATGAACTTGAGTGTGCTCCAGAGTTGGCTCTAACCTTCACTGGGCTGAGGCTTTCTCAAGAGGGAAGTATTTGTTGTGATAAGACAGTAATCAACTGATTTGTCAACTGGAAAATGCCTAGACAGCAGCTGCTGAACATTGCAAGGGTGTCCAATTACAGTATTATGGGCTCAGTCATCACTATTTCCCCATACATTCACAAAGAAAGTCCTTGGTCTGTATTTTCTTGGCTGGACTGCTAGATTTCCCAACTAGGCTCATAAAGAAGGTACTTCTGGGTCCAAAACTGCCTCAGGCATGCAGCCATGTAGCTTTGTCAACTTAATAGAGCTGCACTCATGTCAAAACTGAAAGTGATGCCTCTGCTGTGCTGACAAAACTTTCAGGAATATACCCTAATTTTATAACTGATTTCAGTGGAAGTCAAGAGCTCAGAATATTTGTAAAACCATCTGAGCCAAAATTAGGCCAAATGTCAGCTTGTCTCCCTTGGTTTGATTAGGCAGAGCCCAGCAGAACAGGCACTCAGCTCAACACGCTCCCATAAATGAAAAAAACAAAACCATTTTGTTGCCACTCAGTGTCCCAGTGACTACACAATTTCACCCAGGACAAATTGTTTACCTTCTCACAGGTGGCAGACTAATATTTTATTGCTAACAGCAAACATTTGGCTTAGGATAAAGGCATATTAATCTTTTTTCCCAGGTTCAGCACTCCCTGTCTTTCTTTGCCTTCAGTCTCTTTAGAAGACACTCACTTGGCAAAATCAGAAATTAATTCACCCCAGTGAGAGGACATGCTATTTATGAGTCTGGTGGTGTATAAGGGAGACACAACTGAAGATGGTGTCATATTCAGCTCCTCTAGGAAAGACAAGGAGTTTGACTTCTCTTGGATTAATCTGTTTTGCTTTTTATTCTAATCATTTTCATTTCCTGGTTTTCAAATCATAAAAATATTTTCTCATTCTATCCTTAGTTGCCTTAGGTAACTCTATTCAAGTCACTGGTTTACGCAGATGTCAAAAAACTATGAGAAGCCAATCACACATTGTAGTCATTGCCCTTCACGCCCTTGCTTTGTTTGCTACACACTCTGCCTGTGGTGTAGAAGTTACATTCATTTTGTACCATCACTGAAAGCCACATCAGTCGAAGTTGCACTTTATTACAAACATTTGTTTTCTTTCCTGCTAGCACAGCCAGGCTGACTCTCATCCCACTTACACTGGTTTTACAGCACATAATGACAATGATCACAATAATCGTTCCTCGTTTACTGGCTTGACATAATACTCAGATCAGTAAAATACTATCGACACAACTAGGCTGGGTGGCCTGAAAAGTGTTTGACATTGTACATTTAAGATAAAGTCTAATGTGTTTTCCTCTTTTTTTTTTTTTTTTTTTTTTCCTTTATGAAGATAGAACTGCCTGGGATGAAATAGTCCAAGTCAGCTATTTTTTCAGTTCTATTCAATTATACATGGACAAACCAAGTTGGTATGTACTAAAAAAAGGGTAAGACCAATAGGTTTCAAGCAGACCTGCTGTGCAGGCACAATTGATCTGTGCATTTACAGCACAACTGATGTATTGAGGATGGATTGAACCCTGTGCGTATGTGCAAATTACTTCTAAAAACAGTAGTGGACCATCTAAAGCAATAAAGTTGAGATGTCTGCGTGTACCTTCCACAAGAAATATTGCATGTATTTTTACTTCTCTTTAGTTTCAGATCAGGCCTTTTGGATGCCACTTTCCTAACTCTGATAGCAATAGGATTGGATTGATCTGTTGCACAAAGGAAGATTTTAGTCAGGGGCAGACAGTGGTGAGACTAATTGCAAGCTTCTTGGCTAGCCTTGGTTCTCAAAAAAAAAAAAAAAAAATCTATCAATTCAAAAGGGTTATGAAAGGAAACCTACAGTGCTATTTTAAAATCCAGAGAAATTAACTGTGGGAATGTGGATGCTTGTCTGGTCTGTGTGCTTTCAACCCCACTTAGAAGAGAACCGGTCCTAGGTGGCTGCTTTGCTGTGCTCATTACAAGTTGGTACTCTCCCCAGATATGTGGTATTCACTGAAAGAATAAACAACTGTCAGTCCAAGCTTGCCAAAATTTTCTATGCAGAGTAAAACCGCACTTTTTCCAAGGTGCTTTTTCCATGTCTAAACATTACATCTCTAATCAGAAGTAAATACAGCTGAGGAAAAGGGGAATGTCAGAATCTGATTTTGCCTTGGCAGGAAATGATTTCATGGCTTTCTCATACATTGTCTAAATGTACAGACAATTTTTCCCTCCCATTTCCCCCCCTAGAAATGAATGAGTAGGCTAGGAACTATATATACAAATGAAAAAGAGTTTTCTCTAAGCACATAGACTGTTATAAACAGCACTGGGTTTTGTAGTGAATGGCTGAGGACTGCAGTATACTGAAGACCACTCAAGAAGATTAACATATGCTCAGAATGACTTCTTGAAAACTGCATTCCTCCTTAATCCTCCCTATTAGAATTCTCCTGCCTCAAAAACCATCTATGAATCAAGAGAACAAGGCAACATTTTGGCTCAGTCCTGCAAGTCCTGCAGACTCTCCACATACCCAGCTGTCACATCAGTGAGAAGCTATCTCAGTCGATGTGAAGGGGAGAAGGATATTGCCCAGCAGTCAGGTGGTTATTCCAGGCAATATGGGCTTTAGGCTCAATGTGCCAAACACTTGAACATGCAGTTAACTCACAGCTTTTCCTTCAGTCCAACTTCAGTGCTGAAGAGCATTGCTGGGTAAAAGTTGACATGTGCTGTAAATTAAGAATGTGACTGAGTAAAGCATTTCTGCTCAATCCCATGACACTGAGATTAATAGGAGGTCAGCCAGTGATTCCCCTGGGAGGTGAACTGGGTTCCTTGGGCTGAAGTCAGAAAGTATAATAGGCTCATTGGGTGGACAATGATGTTTTGCAAAGAGATGTAGAGATGGTAGGGTTTGATAGGGAACCTCAAACAAAGAACTCGTAAAGAATGAGGACAAATGCACATTTTTCATGAGCTCTAACAAAAATCTATTGAATAGTTTGTTCAATTTAGTTGTGTTTTGATTATTTCCATTGTCTTTTGTTTCCTGTATGTGGTTGTGATGCATCCAGAAAAAAATCATGAACATTTGCATTGAGAGTCATCCAGAATTTCCATTTAAAATGATCCACTTTGTTACAGTAATTAGTCTTGTAAGTGGAACAAAGCACACAACATTGACAATAGTTGGTAGTGATCACTTCACTTCCTAATCAGGCTGCTCCTTCAAGCATTCTAATTCATTTTACTAATGATTATAGGGCAGATGCTGCACCGATTTGCACCTCTAGGAACTCCAGTGAAATACAGAAGCAGAAAATCTTGCCCAGTATGCCTAATCCTGAAGTATCCTGAGTAATTTGAAGATCAAACAGTTAAAAATAAAAGACTTTCCTTTCAGGGGTTTATTGACTTCAGATTTGAATTCATTAACTTATATCAATTGCTGTGAAGTAGGTATATCTGCTGGGAGAGGGATGTTTGGTACTGAGCCCATCTCAGCGCTGCAGTGACAATCCCTGAAGGTGGTGATGGTTTCCACCTATTTCCTTTGAGTTCTTCATTCAAACAAGTCACCTCCTAGTTTGTTCTGCACCTTTAAATCAAAGCACCCACTCATCTGAGAGAAAAAACTTAGCTTCCTTGAGAAGAATTATAACAAGGAGAGGCTGGTGAGGGGCTTACACTGTTAATCCTGTGGCAAAAATGCCTATATTTGTTATCAAAATGTAGGTCTAGTTATATCGACATAAACCTCTACAATTAAAATCCCAACTGTGCACTGTTATTTTCCACCTTCTATGATTCTAAGCCAGTTCAGCTAGACCCTTTAGTGTGCTATTTTCCTGCCTTGTTCTAGGGATACATCACACAGATTATGGCTACAGTTTGCCTTTTGTGAAGGGGTGAAATAATCAATGTAGGTAGAACAAGTTGTTGTCTGTGTAAGCAATCACATGCATATATAGGCATATTCAGGTGCTGCTGGGAACATTTAGGGGATGCCTTTTCTCCATGCCCTTGGGAAGACCCTTAACACTTTCGTCTTCTTCACTAAACAGTTGAGATATCCGCAGTAAGCTTGCATCTGGATGGACTTGGTATAGGAATAGACTTTGGCTAGTTTTTACTCTGGGTGAAAACTATCAGCTGAATCAGTGTACTGGATAGACTGCTACATTGCTTTGCTGTGCTCCCTCCCGTTCCATTGGTTTGTGTGTCCATGTATTGTTTAGCTGCCTGGAGTGGTTTTTGGAAAGTGCACAAAGGGATAGGGGGAGTAAATCCAAAAAAGTTCCTATTTCATCAAATAAAAAATGAATTTGAGATCATCAGGCTTGAAACAGGGAGAATGTTTCAAAGCACTGTGGTTTCTTTCATGAAGTCTGTGGGATGCTATCAGTAGAAGAGCCTTTATCTTCTGAAGGCTCAACTGCTTCATGATTTGGCCAAGCAAGTTTCTGGGTTGACTCGTAGTGGTGCAGAACCTCTGACACTCAGTTGAGCAGTTCTGGTCACAGATTTATACTGACTGGTTCAATCACATTTGGGAGGCAGAATAAAAGTTGTTTGAGACTCACTTTTTCTCTTGGACTTTGTGCTTAAAACATAAGCAGCCTGAGCTGTAACAGCAGACTTCATGACCAAAATATTTTCTCTTTGTAACCCCTTACAACTTTTTTACTGCTGCCTATTTCCCCTTCCATGATTATAATCCTATTTGTGGTGCCACATCTTCATTTGGAAGAGCTGTCTAAAAGTAAACATAAGTTTGAGGGGAAACTGTATGGAGACAGTTTTCTTGTCTTATGATTGGAGCTGATTTCCATCAATAGAAAATAAAGCTCAAGGAGGACAAATGCAGACAGGAGTACCATGCACAGCGACTCAGAGTTAAGGAATGATCTTAAATTCCACCCCCAATTCTACTCTGTTGGGATGGATTTGGAGTTGCCATATGTATGGCACATTCATCTGTCCTCCCCACCAGTCTCTCTGTATGTCACCAAGAGGATAAATGCTTATTTATGCAATAGGGTGCTTATTTATACATCCACCAGTAGCTGCAAAATACATGTTACTGGGAACACAAAATATATTGTATATGTTACCAGAGGGTTAAGACCCTTTGTTTGTTAAGAATCCTCTGAGTGGAAGAATCAGTTCCCTGCCAAATTAATCTTAGAGGCTTTGAAAAGAAAAACAGGACAGATTTCCTGCAGTCAACATTCAGGCCTGCTCCTGCCATGTGTAGCAGTGCCAGTCCCCTGCTGCAGCCGGCAGCAAGGGGATTCAGCCCACCCTGTGCGTAAAGCAGAGCTGCCCTTGGTGCAGTGCCTGGAGATGACCAAGGAATTTAGCCCAGCAGTGTGGAGTTTAGTGTTTCCTTCTGCTCACAGGTTCTGCGGAAAGGCAAAATCTGCAAGATCTTGATGAGACCAAAATATTAATTCTCTGTTATTGCATCAAGTTTGACTAACAAGCCGCATGAATAAATCTGCAGTCTTAGTTTCTGCCAGCGCTAAGTTTCTATGGCAACAACAACCTATCTCATCTTTAGAAATTTCATTAGCAAGGGAGGGAAACGAAATAACAAAAAAATCTCACCCAAATCAAAAAAGATTGGTCAAATTAGGAGCAGCATCTCCCTCCCTCATGTAATTTTTTAGGAAAAGTGTGCTTAGATTTTTTTCTCATTTGTAAAGCTGTTTTGTAAAATTCACATCATTGTCTTAGACAAAAAAAAACAAAAACAAAACAAAAAAAACCAACCCACCCTCAAAACAGAAAATGCTTTTGTACATTCAAATTGGAGAGGGAGGGATCATAAGCATGCAGACTGGAGATGCACTGGAGGAGTGAACATGGCTGTTGCAGTGCACTCAGCATTCAGATGAGCCACTTTGCATATCCACACAGAGATCAGCGCTCTCTCCTTTCCCAGCCTTTGGAAATGGGAAAGGGAGCTGGGGGTGGGAGACCTTTTGCTGTGATCACAGTGGAGGTGCCTGGCACAATAAACTCTATGGGAGGAAGAGGCGACGTTTGGGGAGTTATAAAGGAACTTTATCCATTTGTGTACGTGTGTGCTTCTGCTTACAGAGTCTCGGCGTTCAATATTCCTGACATGGGAATTGAGTTTGTTGGATTTAGAAAGCGTGGCTATCCTTTCTCCTCCTCTCACCTTGGGTTGCCCTATACCCTTGTGACAAATTAAATAAATGCAATTTTAAAAGTCAATTGAATCAAATGGTTTTAGGAAAAACAAAACAAAACAAAACAAACAACCCACATGCTCTCACAAAAAAGGAGGAAGTGATGCACAGCCTGTGCTGTGTACAATAGGTTGGTGCTTACATTGTCCCACCACTCTCTCCTCTGAGTGGTTTTGTTACCATCTTTAAGCAATAGAGGTGGGGCCTACAGAGTTGTTGCACTTCTCAAGGTGAGGAATTTTGGCTTCAGCCCCACTTAAGAGGTTAAAAAGTGTTAGCCTTAACACAGCGAGCATCAGAGTCTCAGCTTTTGCCCGGGACCTTCTGGCGCCACAGTGCAGGGAGACAGAGAGCTCCCAGCCCTGCATGTAGCGTAGGAGAGGTGCTGGTCCCTGACATTTCTGTTTCCATGTCCTGAGTCTGCAGAGGCAGCACCACGGCCATGCTGGAGAGGACAGGGATGGGAAGAGTCAGCTAATAGCAGAGGGGGAGCAAGCAAAGTGGGGCAAAGGAGCTCCAGCTGGGAACTTGAGGAATGATTTGGGGGCAGGGAGGACATGTTTTAATCCAGTGCTTGTTCTTCCTGATTGCCTGGCGTTAACACTACAATTGGAACAAAATGCTCTATAGTGGTACAGCCAGTACCACTATAAAGCAAATAGCAGCTAGAGAAGCCTTTCATGAACCCTTTCTGTTGACTCACGAATACACAAGTACACCAGATTCACTGGGAAAAATCCCATACAAATGATATGAAACAATGGTTAAAAGAGTGTTCTGCTTCTTATGTCATTTTTATCTGCAACCAGATGCCAGCTAGGAAGCCCCTAGAGACAGTATTATTTCAGAAATACTGACTGTAAAGCCTTTTTCCACCTCAGTTTTACAGTCAGCATTTCTGCTGACATCAATGAAGCAATCTCCCAATTATGTCAGTGTAAGTGGATGGAGAAACATACCTGCCACTAACAAACATCCACGCTCAGATTATTTTCCTCACTTTGCCTAGAAATGACCAATCAAGACTTTTACAATCGCAATTCATTCCACACTCCCTGGTGAGCTATATAATTCATCCAGTCAGAGACAGTATCACAAAACATAGCTAACATATCAAATCACAACACGAATTTTGTGTAGTGAATTACAACTATTCACAAAGGCTGTTAGTGAACAATCTCCAGCCCAATTTCATTATTCATGGAAGAAATTTATAAGCAATTCTGAATAACAAATAAATCTGAGAATTTTGTGAACCATCCAGAACCAATTCAGGAGCTGGGAAGGGAAGCAATATTTGTGGAATAAATTGTTTTCTGCAGAATTGGTTTGTTAGTTCTTTCCAGCACACCCTTGGGGGCTACTGGCCTGGTACTTAAAAATCAACTAATGCATATTCCAATAAATGGAACAACAGTATTTATTCAACTGTATTTGTGAAGAATGAAAAGTGATGGAGGTAAACCAATTCTTTGCTCAGAACTTGCCCACCAGTAGAGAGATGAGTTCTGGGGAAAGGCACCAGCATTTTCTTTTTTATTTGTCTCCTAGTTGTTCTGGATGATTTATGTTTTCTCCTGTCCATAACAAAATCCAGGTAGCTTTGAACAGAATGCCTGGATTCTAGTTTTTGTCATAACTATAAATTCTCGCACCCCTTTTCCCCTCTCCTGAGAGTCTGCAGGAAGGCACTCAGCAGTGGAAGCTCCTGGTAGGTGTATTTGCTACCGGGGAAAGAGCAGTGGGGTTGTGCACATTGTTCCTCCATATTTCTGGCTGTCAGCCTGGCCTTAGCATTGCTTGTGTCACATGAATGAGAAGGTAGTTCCAGCATGTGCGCTCAGACTAGGGATCTGTCCTGATCATCTGCCAAATGAACAAGTGCTGCATGTCATGTTAAAGTGTGATTTCACTGAGCACCATTGCATGTTCCTGTCTGTAGAGCTCCAAAACTCAAGCCCCTTAGCATAGACATGGTGGTTTATCATCACCACCACTGGAGCCTGGTCTGCAAAGTGGACTTGAATCCACACTTGCCTGATAGTGTCGATTAATGCACTCTCATAGCTGCAAGCCGGCTTTGCATCTAAGCCAAAAGGTGAACTTTGGGTTCTCAGACAAATTTCTCAGAAGGAAGTAAGCATTGAAAGCACATTATTTGTCCAGCCAAACTCTAACATACTAAACTGAGAACACCCCCTTGTTTGGTAACAATACTCATTGCTATTTGCATCGAATAGAAGTTGCTGGTGAAAAATGGGTGTCACACCATTTGAATGCCCAGAGTGTGTTATTTGATAAGCCTTTCTAAGAGAACTTAGGTATGACTCTATTGAAAATAAGAGGGCTTCCATGGCCATAGCTACAGTGCTAGACCAAAGAACAGAGAAACACTGTATTGCAATATATTCTGGTCAAACCATTCCAGCTCTGAAAGGGATGCAGTGGGTGGTTTTAGTTCTAGATTTTTATTGAGCAGCCAGATCCCCTTTTTACCCTTGATTCATCCTTGTTACGTGATTCATACTAATTGCATTTGTTAGTATTGTTTCAGATACTGTACAAAATGTTCAAAGAGAGCTGGCTGGGGAGCTGGAGTGGCTGGTATCCTTAATGCAGGAAGACTGGTGCCTCTTTTCTCTTGGTGCCATAAGACAGAATCCTAGTGCTATTTTAATGTTGCTTGTCATTACGCAAGTTTCCTGTGCCCACCAACGAGAAAAACATTAGCAGCAGTTAGATAACTTGGATCAGCTGCACTCAGGGTCTTGGATCCACCCTATATTTCACCACCCAAAGAGCCACACAGTGCAAGGATATAATATGAATAATGAGGATGTTTCCCATTAGGGAAAGTGCTTTTCATTGTCATTGCAGACACTCTCCTATTGTCTGCATGTCCACCAGGCATTTTGCAAAATTCTCTTCTCAAGACCAGTCTTGTATTCACATGGTTACCATAAGACCACTCACTCTTGCACCAGCTTTCTGGGGAGAAGCTCATGTTGCAGGATTTCTATGCATTCTTCAAGGGTCTAATACTCACATTGCTGACCCTGTTTGAACACTCTCCTCTGGAAATAGGTTGAGACTTCAGGTGGACAAAAAACCAAAACAAAACCCAAAGCAGGTAATTTCACATGCTTTGGCATTTTCTTTTACAAACCAGTTTTTAACATATCAGTAAAGAAGTTATTTTATGGGCTTTTTCTATTAAGGCTGAGTTACAACATGGCAATTTCTCTCCCAGTGACACTATTTCACTGTGTAGCTCTTAGCCAAAACATCTTCTCTACTTCCTTGTCTATAGATGTTTGCTTGTGTCCTTTCTCTGTTCCATGTGTTCACTTCACTTGGCCATATGTGTTTGCAGAGTTCAGTATCCCTAACTGACATTTCCATAGCCTGCTTTTTGTTGTGCTTATGTATTTGACAGTCAGTTAAGAACAGTCTCCATGTACTAAATACTGTATAATGGTGAGAAATACTGTGTCTCAAAGACTCTGTAGGCTAAATAGATCAGACATGCAGATTGAGGGAAAGGATGTATCATCCCCACTTCACAGCCAAGAAATGGAGTCACTGAATGAAAAGGTGACATGATCAAGAAAGAGATTTAACTGAGCTCTGAACAGTATTAAACTAAGCACAGTTTATAATTCTCTTTAAAACATTATAAGGCAACTAGGAAAAAATAAATAGAAGAAAATGACAATGCATAGATGCTGTGAGATAAATCTTGCCCTTGTTTGCTTCATTCTCTCCCCTCCCCCATGGATTTCAAACATCACTCAGGAGCAAGCTTCTATTATTAGGCAAAACCCTCTCTGATAGTTCAGAAGGCAGTTTCCCTCCTTTCTGTAAGAAAAGAGGGAATATGATGATAAGAACCTAATTATGAGCACTCTCAAAAAAACCTGGACTAGCTGATTTGCACTTAGCCCCTTTGACGAAAAGCAACTGAACAGTATACTTGAGCTGTAATTATTATTATCAGTCACTCTTCACCGTGACAACAAATAATTATTTTTAAAAAAGCATGAAAACAGAATTAACCCCTTCCTCATACATTATCTCTCTAAAGTGGCACAGTCAGTTTTTGCAGTTCAGAATACCAATTGTGGAGCTGCTGCTCTTGATTGTTTTTTCTCCCATTAAAATACTCTGGACTGAACTGGGATTGTGTTTTTTGGCAGTGAGGAGTGATTTGGAGTCCTTTAGTTCCTGCAGGTTAGCTTGGCAAAGTCCATATCTCTGGAGGAGGTGGCTTGGGTGGTTATTTTTTTAACAATCAGGCCTTTTTTGGATACTTCAGAAATGGGTGCCAAATTCTGGTGAGACTCTTGGTGTCAGAGTGAAATGATTCATGGAAATTTTGACACATAACTGTGTTTCAAGCATCAGCCATGCCATGTCTTGGATTCACCCAGCCTCATGTTAGTTAAAAGCTGCAGCAGTGACAACAGGAGCGTGGATGCTTTGGGCTTTCTGTAAGGCCAGAGATCCAGCATTGCTCCACCACCAGCCCAGGACTGCAGCTACATCTTCTATACCTCGTGAGCCTGAGTCCTGTCCTGACCTGCAACATCCACTCTAATTTTCTTCTTGTCCCTCAGCCTGGAAGCGTCACTGTCCCTCAGTGGACAGAGCCTGGGCAGGTGCTTCTTGCAGTCCTGGGGTATTGATACAGCTGTAGGACAGTAAAAACACAAGATGGTAGAAGGAAAGGCCAAATGTAGGAGACCACTCACACCTGGTATGCAACACTTGTTTTTGTAGGCAGCAAAAAACAGTAGAGCGTGAATATTAAAAAATGGTCCTGGACACTCTGGTTCAATTTACTGCATTGTTTGTACATCTGTTCATGTTTTAAGGCAGGCACAGATTTAGCTGGATGGTAGGGGGGGCTGTAGCCCCTCTTTTAGGACGTCTCAGTGCTGTGTTCAGCTCTAACTCATCCCCTTCAAGGTTGTGCCTCCCAGCAACCCTGTTACTCTGTGGCAAGCGAGGTGTATTTCAGCCCTGTTAACCCAGAGTTAACCATAATAGCATTTCTTTATAAGCAAAAGCAAATATGCAGGCTCAGAAGTACATATTTCTTTCAGCCTATACGATCTCACAGCCTCTGATACAAGGGAAAAATCTGCAGAGGTCATTTGAACAGAGAAGGCAATTGAGCATGGAGGAATCAAGTGCCTCATCTATACCCCTCCAGCCAGGCAACTAGAAAGCTGGGAACCCTGGTCCCCTCATCTTCCTCAGTGCCAGGACCAACCCTCCTGAGACAGCAGTGCAGCCTGGCAGGTATCCCTGGTCTCTAGCTGTGGCGGGGTGCTGATGTGAAGCATCGCCCTTGGAAAGGCACTGGGAGCATGGGGATGCTGCAGCTGAGCCTCCTGAGAGGGCACAAAGAATGGCAGCCAGGGGAAAGAATATAACTATCAATAAGTGCATGATTTTCAATCATTCCAGTGTGTGGCCAGCATCTTTAGGAAATCTGTTTGCAATCGTTCCTTATTAAAGACAAATGACAAGCTCTTTTTCAAGCATAAACCTCTGCCTTTCTTCTCTAGAATGCCAAGACAATTATTTGTGGCATTATTATTTTTTTCCCTTGTTTTCTTTCCTTTTCTCAAAGGGTTCTCCCACACACATGGAAACTCCTCATTTCCAATGCATTTACAGTGGCATGAGTGTTGCACTATTAAATAACAACAAGCTCAAACACAAGGAGGAGAGGAGAGCCTCCCCACTGCTCAGTAATACTTTGATTCAAACCAAAGTGAAAGAAGAAAAGACAGGGAAATTTGCAGTTTCAAAGCAGAGCCATCTGTCGTTATCTTACCCCATTTCCTTGAGTATTATGGCAAAGTGCACTGCGCATCAGTGGGGTTTCCCAGGCACCACACATGGTTCAAGGTACTGAGAAGAGAGCACTGGAAGCTACACATTTAGCACCAAAAGATGAGCAAGAAAGAACAAAATGGACATTTCCTTTTCTGAAGGGATTGCTCTGAGGCTGGCTTTAAATATTTCTGAGAAGTAGGAGACTTGCTTGCCCCATTGGTAAGTGCCTAAGCTAAATCTGCGTCAACAGTCTACCTTCTGTGGAGACCTTGAGCACTCAGATTTGTTAATTCAGCTTGCATTTGCTAGCAGCTCACTGAAGGATCCCCACAGTGATTAGGAAATTCCTCCTGTTCACTATTCTCTATTCAAATTCTTTGTGAAAATCTGCAAATCCAGAAAGTTAAATGCCAAAAAAGGACCAGGTCCTCCCTCTCAGTCCCCAAAACCTATCGCAGGCAAGGCATGGGTCCTGATATGCCAGTGCTGATCAGCTGTACCAAGGCTTTAGCATGCTGGCTCAGGAGGTGGACAGAAGGACCTTCACATCTCTGGTTTTCACACTTTATGTCTCTGCCAGTCTCTACAGAAGCTCTCTCCCCCCTAAAAGGATTTATTTTAAAGTACATTATTCCTAGGGAAATTATTTAGAAATCTGCGTAAGCTGGGACATACTGGCCTCTTGAAAGCTCAGGAGAGATCTGTTATGGCCAGCTTTGGTGGTGTCCTTTTGGGTAGTGACAGTGATAATGGCATTGATGGAAACTTCCCCCTCAACCACCGTTGCAGGAGGGTCCATATGGAGCTGTAATCCTTTGTGCTTCAATCTTCTCACTATTTTTTCCTTAGAGATTTTCCTAAACCATAATAAAAGTGTCCTTGGTCACCAAGACCTTCATGACAAGGAGCGCAGAACACTGGAGGAGGCATTAAAAAGGTAGCACATAAATTTCTTGCAACTCTGAGACAGACTGTTCACAACTATCAAGCAAAGGCCAGATTCTGGTCTTTTGACCTAGGAGGAGAAAAAGATTTCACTAAAGCTCCTTTTATAGGCACTGACAGAGTTAAAAGCAAATCCCTACCACCCTGTCCTAAATTACACTGTTGGCACTAACCTGAGCTGCACTGGCCACTATATAATTGGACAGAACAAGAGCTTTGCCCAGGAACAAACACTTGTTTTCTTAATTTACCTTCCTGGTGGGTGCTTAAGAGGCTATTGTTGGAGCTGAATAGGGCCATCAGACCTGGCCCTAGAAGAAACAATCTAAGTAATCACACCTGGCTTTGCAAAGTAAATTTGAGACTGAAATGAAGCATGATTACATGAGTAATTGATAAATGGGCAGATAGACTTTTGATAGGAAATATTATTTTTCTTGTTTTAAATATGAGAAAGACACATCATCTCAATTGGATTATACCTGTGTCCTAAGAAACTTGCATACATAATCACGTTACAGCCATGACTGATTCATTCCGTCTCCAGCTATTTCTTTTTAGTTTTGGGTTTTCTGATTTTGGTAATTGTTCCTTTTGTTTTACTTTATTTGCCATCAATAGTCTGGAGACTATTTCATAACTACTAGTGATTTCTCTGTGTGTAGAGGGGTGATGTATCCATACAGAGGCACACATTCACAGCAACCAGCGAACACTGATCTTCTGCAAATTAGTGCATAAGGGAAGACCAGCCAGAGTGTAGCAATCTCTAATTTCGATTCTAACAAAAGTGTCCAGGAGAAATGAGGTTTTCTGGGGGAGTACTAGCAACATTATCCTAACTCCATAGAGGGATAACCTCTCTTTGGCATGTGAATGGTTCTGTTACATTTTTAAGAGGTGAAACCTGCAGGTAGACCTCTGAGGGGCAAAAGGCTTGGGGAGTGCAAGAGGGGCAGGACTGATGTGAACCAACCTCCCAGATACCCATGAGCGATATGCGTCAGTGAGGCTTGCTGAAAAATGAGTGCTCTTGTAGACATTTCAGGCAGGCTACTGAAAGCAAGCAACAGCCTTTTCTTGCCTGTGCAGTCTCTTTCCCACTCCTGATACATCCTCACCCACCCACACAGGGCAGGGAATGTAAATCAAAAAACTGAAGTGGTGCGACAGGTCTGTATCTCCAAGGTTAGTATTTTTAGTTTGAACAGTGCTATATACAAGGTCTGAGATTAAAGACAGAGTAACTGCATCATTCACTTCCTGCCTTCTTTTTACCTCTAGATGTTCATTTAAACATATATAGAGAGTGTACGCACACAGGAAGACGAAAACTTTTAACTTATAATATCCTGATAGCAAGAATTGTCAACATTGCTCAGAAAAGATACAGAACTGCTACACCTGACAACACAGTCATGAGCTGTGAAAGCAACCGTCAAATGATGGGACATGAACAACCAAGTAAAATAAAGCAGATGGATGGAGGGATAGACACACAGATAAATAGATAAACAAGGGTCTGTATCTCCAGATGCAGTTAGGCAATTAACTCTCAAAGAAACCAAAAGGAGTGATTCAAATTAATACCTTGGAGGATCTAAGTTTATATCAATATAAAGAACTATAGCGAGATTTGGCATGAATTCCTCTCCCTATTAAAAATAATAAGGTCCAGGTCCCTCCTGGAGCCACCATTTCATTCACCATTCTGAGATACATATCTCAGTACTTGCTGGGCATTATAGGCTTTTCCAAAATTGATTGGCATTGACCATCTGGGCCAGATTTTCAAAGGAATTTTTTCTCCTCTGAGACAGGGAGCAGATTGCATGTCACAGTGCTCCTGGAGGGTACTGAGATGGTTTGAAAATCTGGCCACAAGTGACACAAGAGAAGCAGCTGGTTGCTGAGCACTTGGAAAAGTGATTCTAAGACCTTGCATTTGGGGGTGCATGCAATCAACGTAATCTTTTGATTTGGGGTTTTTTGCAAACATAGTAGTCACCACAGAGAAATACCTTTGTTGCATTAAGGTTTTGGCACCAATGCCTGCATGCCTAACTCTCTGTCTGTCCAGCCACCAGCCTACTCTCTGATTACAGTGTGAGGATCTTGTAAGATGACCCTCTACTCTCATTTCTCATCTTCGTCCCAGTGAAAACAATAGGGCTAATTGCAAGAAAAGCCTTTGAACTAAGTGATTTCACCCATTTACAAATCAGGAAACCTATGGGTATCTCAGATGAAAGCCTAACTCCAAATAAATTGGGTTGTTTCTTTCCACAGATTGCTGGTTTACAGAGAAGGGGGAACATTTTCATATAGAAAGAAAGTAGGAGAAGGTTGTTGGGGGTGGGAGGGCAAAGGCAAGCTAGGCATAGAACAGACCAGCTATTTTTCCTCTTTTATTTCAAAAATCCCTGCCAATATGCTAGCTGAGCCATCTGGCACCCGTGATAAATTTGACTATGTGTAATTGCAAGCTGCAGTGAATTTTAGAGAGGCTGGAAATTTCTCTGTCTAGGTTCTTATGTAGCCATTATCACTGTAATCGTTGAATACAGGAAAGCAAAATTTTCTTTTTTAATACTCTCCTGGAATGAAAAGCTCTTCAGTCACTTACTTCTTCACTTCAGTTTGTTTCATTTGAACAGCAAAGCAAAGGTGATGTTAGTTCCCTCCCCATCCTCCATGAATATTTCATGTAATTTTAAAACTATAATTTTAGAGAGGCAGAGAACATAAAATTAATCTATTTCTAAACAAATTCCCCACCATAGATTTGTAAATGAGGGAATAACTTTAAACTTTTAATTTTCATTTCAACTTTGCTCTGTTTCTTTTGCTTCATGTTTTCTTTACACATTTTATTTTGAGCTATGAACATCCATCACTCAGTTTCACTCTTATTTCTAACTATTTAAGCTACTTTCTGCTTTTCATGTATTATTTTTACATTTCTGGAGTATGAAACTTTCTTTCGTCAGTAAAGTAAAGCTGAAGCAGAGAACAAGTATTCAAAGGAGGCCTTGCCAAATCCTTTTCTGTATGTATGGTTGCTGCTATTTTTTCCTTACTATAATTTACATTTACCCAGACAAAAGATAAAGACTCTATTAATTGTTAGGTCAGATTAAGTAGGGAGATGAGATACCATTTAGGGATTCCTGCACCCTAGAGAAGAGCTGGACCCCACAAAGCTCTTGCACACTCTATAGGTACCTGGGGATGCTTTAATTCACACTGTTTGGCCATGACCCCGATTGGATCATCCACCAGCTCTGTGCACTTAAAGCACACTGCGTTCAGGTCATGCCTGTCCTCATCCCAACACACCTCTCTGCACTGGAGTTAAGTGGATAGTGGTGAACATATTAGTTCTGCACCACCTGCCAGTCTCTGCCATGCCAGAAAAATTATCACTGAACTGGCTCTGGATGCCTTCCAGGTCCTGTGAGCAAAAGGGCAGGACACTAGGGAGACTGTGGCATCCCAGGACACAACACACAGGCAAACCAGGGCATCCTGCTTTATGAGGAACAAGAAAGATTTGCACTGTCCCACTGACCCCTTTCCCTTGCAATTCCCACCCTAAATTACAGAAGCACGGGAAGGTGGGGGTGCTTCCATGTCACACAGTCCCTTTGCTTCTTTCTGTATGTGAAACAAAACTGTGGCCTCAATCCTGTGTGTGCATTTGCTCATGTGTTGCCGCTGACCTCGGCATAATGTGGTAACATGTGTGTGACTCCTGGGCTGGAGCGTGGGCAGGTACCAGAGCAGCTGAAACAGAGAAAATTCAACCTGAATATGCAGAGATATCCGTGAGTGACATGGAGAGCACGTGGGGCAGAAGTTGTGTGCAGATTGTCTAAAGTAACAGTGGGAAAAGAACAAGTAAATGTACGTAGTGCAAACAATAAGATATCCAGGGAGGAGGGACGCGTTAGCAACAGCTCTATAACCGTCTGGCTGCAACTATGCCAGAAGTGCTATCACACCAGCAGATCATGACCAGCCTTTCACCTCTGCCTGCCAAGTGCTCATCTGGTTACTCTTCAGCTTATTTCAAGGAAGGGAGCTGAGATACTTTAAATAGTAGATGACTGCTAGCTTAATTTGTTTTGATTGAAGGTCATTAAGGAGTGACCACACCAGAAGCTCAGCCACAGCCAAAGGGCAGCGAGGACCTGGAGGCAGATGGTGAGGACACTTTCCAGCCTTCACAGTTGGTGGCAGAAGAAGACCTGTGTCGATAGAGTCAGTCCCAACTGCTCAGAGAGGTGGTTCAGATCCAGGGCTGCATTTACTCAGACTTTTCCCTTAATATCTTAATGGGTCAACTCTTCTCTGTTTCTCAATGTTAATACACAGAGAAACAAACAGCAAACATCCTGCTATTAAATAATTTGTGTGTTGAAGAGAGGAAAAAACCTGAGAAGGAAGAAGGGCTTATTTTTCAGGGAAGCAAAGGCTGTGTTGTGAGCCCTGGAGAAGGGGAAGGAGCTATGAAGCCAAATTGAGCGCGCCAGGCAGGGTACCAGCAACTGTCAGCCTGGAGTTAAGGAAATAGTAGCTTTGCATGTGCACACACCTCTTTGGACTTTGATCCTGGTGCTGCAAACAACTGTGCACAATAGCACGGCTTGGTAATGCTAAAGCAGCTGCTGTGTTCAGATGTGAGCACCCCTCTCTTCCAAAAGTCCAGAGAAGAAAGTGTGATAATTGTGTGTGGCTAACCATAAACCAACACGCGAGGTCCACAGCTGTATCTGGCTGCTCATGCAAAGGCCTGTGGACACGAGCAATGCAGTAAGCACCCAAGTCCCTAGCTGCAGTTGTGAAGGCCTGTGTTTGAAGTGCAAGCATAGTCCCTGTTTCTGAACTCTCACAGCAAACCCTTACCCTTGGGGAACACACTCAGAAATCATCACACAACCTCCATGGGGAAAAAGTCAGTATCTAGTTCAAACAATGTCACTGTCTCCTTGCTGATAAAACAGACACAGAAGTCAGGACGGGTTTAACAACCTCCTTTCTCAGAAGTTCCCAACCATCAAATTTCAAGGGTTGCTCCTTTGATCTTGGAAGCACTAGAAAGATGTTTTTCTCTTCTTTTCTTTTTTTTTAATTTTAATTTCACTAGCAAGCCATGGCACAATACCTCACCCTGTGTAGCTCAGAAGATTTCTGTTACTCGGATTGGTTTTGTTTCTAGCTAGTCTCTAATTATTCTGGTCTTGCAGAAGGGGGAAGGAAAAGGGAGCATGGGAATGTTGTCAGTTTGAGGATCTCGCTAAGTGAAAATGAGAAAGCTAAGAGGGAAAAAGAAATTGGTACAGTTTATAATCGTTTTTGTTCTTCAATCACACAGGAAATAAATTGCTGTAGAAAAAAACCAAAGGGTCTTTGAACATCCAAAGCAGAAGAGAGCCAATAAAGGCACTGCATTTCTTTGTATAGCAACCCCTTTTCCTCAGCCCATTTCCACTCCTCCTCATTAGTTCAGATAACTCTCCTAACGCTAATTCATTAGGCTCTTCCAGGATTGTTTCCCTTCAAACAGCTGCTGAGAAAATAGAAATAATCTCCTTGTCACTGATTGAGCCCATGATTGCGACTGCCAACAATACATCTCCTGCTGGCACCATAGGGAGGTGCCAGGTCTCAGCCCCAGGTGGCTGTTTGATGTGTAGGAGAACAGAGGGAATGAGGGCAGGAAACCTGATTTGGGCTAAGTTTTATGGCTTGCATTTATTTCATATATAATTGGCAGCTGTGATTTAAGGGGGAATCCATCTTTGAAAGCAAAGAACAGCCTCTTCTGACAGTACTGGGAATGGTTTCTTAGGGGGTGAGGTTTAAAAGGATCTTAGACAGTGGGGATTTTTTCCCTCTCTTTTCTCGTCTTTCACCAGCACCTCACAGCTGCAGTAACTGTGTGTATCATTTTGCTGCCTGGGAGGTGGCTATTTCCCAGTGGCTATTTCTCAGTCCCCTGGTGTCCCTCTTACCCTGGGAAGCTCTAGTCCCAGGCAGGCAGCTCATCTGAGGCAGGGTGAGGTTAGCCGATGTTTTGCATCCACCTTCAAACTGAGGACCTCAGTTAACACAAATACAAGGAAGACTGAGGATAAAAACTGCCACTTTTTAAGCCTTTTTCTTTTTCCTCTTTCCAAAGACCTGAAAGTAGAATCAAAAAGCCTTTCCTGTAACCCAGTACACAGCAGTGAGGGTGATCGGAGCTGCAGTGGGTTTCTTACCCCATATGGCTGCAGCATATTTTATGGGAAGAAAAGGGGTAGGGAAAACCATAAAGCATCATTTTCTAGCAGTCTGTTGCTGGTCTGACAGAAAGCCCTCAATCCTAGAAGCAACATGGAAGAAATTAGGTGATGTATTGTATACGACTTTTTAATTCAACGGCACGTGGACGATGACGTGACTTATGGGATCCAGCCATGGTTTTCCTCAGCCTCAAAGTCCAACTGTCAGTCAGGTTCTGCAAGCCTCAGCTTCCCCATCTGTGAAAAACAAAACAAAACAAAAAAGCAGAGAAGAATACAAAATGCTGTGCATTAGCAGCAGTATAGATAAGGTCCTTTGAACATGTAAGGTGGTGCATAAGGTCCTGCATGCTCATGGATTTCCTATTATGTCTGCTGGGTCCTCCACCACAGAGCCCTCTACCCAGCATTGCTCAGGGCTGGGTAACACGGGCAGCTTAGGAGAAGAGAGTACAGTCCTTGTTCTCGAGGGGGGTGGGAATCATTTCTCTGCAACCATTTTTCACTTTTCTACCCTATCTTCTTGCCTCCTTCATGATGAGCTCATCCGAATCCAAGGAACATGTGAGGATCTTCTGGCTGTGTAAATGCCAAGAGCTTTTTATTCCACATTTGCCAGCCCTTCACAGGATTTCTGGTGCATCAGTGCATTTTGCGAAGCTTTTTCCAGCTCCTTTCTGGCTGTTGCAGAACACAAGACAAATTATCAAGGATTCAAAATAGTACAAAAGGTGTCACTTGATATTCATTAGTCAGTCAGATATTTCATTGTGATCCCACATATCTTCTGCCTATTTAAGGAACCAGAAACACACACGTTCATTTTCACAAGCTTTTTCAGACACATACCAAATAACCCAATGACCAGAGGATCCAAGCAGTTTAATATCTTCCTTCCTTTCACTCTACTGTCCATTCATCCCCCATCTCCCCAAAAGGATAAAAATAGCCCAACATGTGAGCTGCAATTTGATGCGAGGTTTCCAGCAGCTATGGGGAAGTGTGGAAGGCATCCGGGTAGCCTAGCAACAGGGTGCAGCTATTTGAGGCTGGTCCAGACAAAAAGCAGAGGAGGATTGATTTTCCTTGGGGTGGGGGCAGTAGCAGGATGGGGGAGAGTTCTCCCTCCGTGCCCAAAGAGCAGGCTGTACCCAGAGCTGTGGTTGCACATATACCTCTATCCTGCTGCTGGTTTTTCTATGTGACAGGGGGACTTGCAGCTTATCTGGATGAATGCTGTGTGCTGATGTACCACTTGCATGAGTGGGGTGGAAAACAAAACCTGAAAGGTGTTAGGACCAGGGAGAAGAGAGTTACGCCTAAATAAAAATGCCTTTGTTGTCAGAGCATCTTATAATGGTCCCTATACACTCTGTGTTAGCAGGACAATTTTTCTCTAATCACATCCCTCATACACACAGAGCAAAGATTCACATGATGACTAGAAGAAATCTTCTGCAATTTATGGTCTCAGCCTGCATCCCGGCAACCCATGAGGCTTTTGCTGGGAGCTTCAGCGGTGCTTCGTCAAGCCCTTGCATCGCATCCTGACAGGGCTGCCCTTTCAAAGTGACTGCCTGGCAACTATTCACTGCCCCTTAAATCACACCTAGCCCTTCTTTCAAATGATCTGCTCTTCAAGCCTGCAACAGAGGGAGCATCGCCTACCACCTCAGCCTGGGCAACAGATGAAGGCTGGAGCCTTTCCTCTGACACTGGCTAGTGGTTGACCTCGAGTCTTTGGTCTCGCCAGGTTTCAGTTTTGCCATTTGTGAAGGAGGAACAATGATATTTACTTTCTTCCATGAGGCATTCTGTGAGCTAGACATGAAAAACATCTATAAAAATGCAAAGCATGACTATGATTTATTTAACAGCTTTTCCACCCCAGTCCTCAGCCTTTTCATTACCAAGATTGACAACTGTGCTGAATGCAGAAGTAGACAACATGTGTGTTTCCTGAAATGAGCCTGAGCTCCCCCTCACAGAGAGTGCAGAAGCTGGCTCTGAGGCAGCAGGAAAGTTGGATTTGGCTGGAAAGGAGGTTTGGCATGTTAGCAAAGGGATGCCTGGGTTCAAATGAGGCACCTTTGTCCCATGGTGTAATTCTACATGCAAAGGGGCAGTGGCTGGCATTAAGAGACACACTGGCACAGCTCATCCTTTGCCAGGCACAACCCAGCACAAACCACAGTACAAATCTGCTTTAGGAAGGAGGGAGGAACACGGACAGAGCAGCAGCATGAGTGCAACAAAACATGACATGGCACAGGATTTCAAAGCAAGGTGAGGGACCCCTTTTCTAGACAGATTGGGCAATTTATCATTTTTGCTGTCAATTAAAATAGCCTGCTGAGGGGAAGACTTCGCTGTCAGGATCAATAAGGGGCCTTCCCTTTCCATCCTTGCTGTGATCAGTTTTGCTCTCATCTAAATGCAAATCTATTACCAGCCCATAAGTGAAAGTCTCAAATAAAAGGAGCAAGAGAAGTCCATGGACAATCTACAAGTGACTGATTCCCTAATGCCAACACTATTAATAACACCCCACATCAGCCAGTGTACTTTGGAACTGAATCCTAGTGAACAGGATGAGAAGTCTTTTAAATGATCTATGCACTCCTCACCAGGGGCTCCCTTGCATTGATCTGTAAAGATAGGCATTTCATTTCCATAATTTGTCTTGGATAGGTTTCTCTCTGAGTTCTCTAGATGTGTTTGCAGTCAGCTCTCATCTGTATTTCAAAATGATTTTCAGCCCAGACAGGAAAATTTGTAAAAGGCATATATGTGTGTGCATGTGTTTTGTGAGTGGCTTTAGACAAAATGTTTCAATGCAGGCTGCTACTTTAAAGGTAAGCATTAAATTACACCAGGTTAAATTCATTTTCTTCAATTAACTAATAATATAGAAGACCAGACTGTCATGGACACATGACATTCCCCAAGAAAACACAGGGGATACCGCTGAGTGATATGTGCTTCCATTCCCATGGAGATCTCAGCACTTGTCTCTTTTCTCCCCTTCCTCCCCAACTCCTCCTCTCTGCTACTGTTGAATAAAACTGATCCATGCAAATGGCAGGCCCTGTGACCTTCTCCTGAGAGCAGCCCTGACTCTCTCTGAAAAAGCAAACTCACCTCTTCTGACCTGTGGAATGCCTTCACATATTTCATAAGAAAAGTCCAAAAAGCACTGAAGCAGACAACTCTGCGGTTTGTTTCACCCTGATTTAACAGCAGATTTTAGGTCTGAAATGTCATCGAGTTATGCACATAATGATAAAACTAGGTCCCAAGGCAGCAAAGCATTTAAGCATGCACTTTAATGTAAGCATATGAGTAATCTCACTGGCTATGTATGGAGATAGAGTTTTAGTGGGAAACATGATCATGTTCTTTGCCCAGCTGGGGAGTTAGTAGCCCAAAATGTTAATGTGTAAACAAATCAAGAAACTGCATGCATAAGTCATCACCTTCAAGCCTTTATTGGGGAAATTACTTGAGTGCAGATGCCATTGTGGCACCCATATGAGCACTTTGATCTTGCCAATGGGTCTAAAAGTTGCTCAAAATCCAGGTGTTTTGCCTTTTACTCTTTATACTAACCTCAACACACTGATGTCCAAAGTGATGTCCTCTGCACTGCCCTTGTACTTACTGGCCATTTGATTCTGCTGCAGCAGACCCTGAAGTCTTAAGTAAAACTGATGTTTCATTTCTAGGGGACAGAGACTAAAATGCATTTCTGTAGTTTGCTTTTTCCATATTTATTGCTTTAGCAGTTTGTCTGGCAAGTCTCTGCTGGGCTGGTGTTAATGAAGTTTTTGGAGCCTTTTTGCCTCATTCCTCTCCCCTAAAGGGGACCAGAATAGCATGATGAATCTCATCCAGCAGATCAGATGGCATGGAGAGGATTTTCCTGACTCTTTTTACATCAGCAGTGCCACCTGGAGCTGGGAGAAACCCCACTGGTTTCTTTATCACAGCTCCTTCACTGAAGAGCTACACCCTGTTTTGATGCTGCCTCACCTACAGCATTCCCAAGCTCCATGGAGACACCTGCTCTCATCCTGACATCACTCACAACCAATGCTAATGTGCAGGGAGTTAAACTGGAGGGTTTTAACATTTCCACTCCCGACCTCCGTCATTCCAGATTTGCTCTCTGGCTTTGTTTCCTAAGCCCTTGTTTAGCAGCATTGCTTCTCCCTCCTTCAGTCACAGCCCTTCCGTCACTCGCTTGATAAAGCTGCCCCGAGACCCGTGGTCTGCTCAGCTCTCTGACACACAGATTAGCCAACAGCTACAAATAAAGGCACCAGCTTTGCTTTTCTGGAAGGGATTAGTGTGCTTCCAGAAGAACATCAAATCCACAAGCCAGTCCCTTTGTCCTGATCCCCTTCATACATATGTGTTTTTGTTGAGCCTTAAAAAAAAGAAAAGAAAAAAAAAAGGGGGAGGGGTGGGGGGTGGGAGGGAGAGACGGGGAGGAAGAGAAACAGATTGCTTCACTATTGCCTGGTATTATCTCTCCTCGACTTTATCGGGGGTGGAGGAGAGGCAGCAGTGTCAAAGCAACAGCAGATTCTCTGGACGGTGCAGCCGCTCCCCATGCTGTGAGTCAGATGTTAATAATTATTTAGCAGTTGAATGTGCAGAGAGAGAGAGGGGGGGAAAATTGAATTTACATGCATCACTACAGTGGCCTTTAAAAGGCTTTGCATGAAAAATGCATGACTGTCCATGCATTATTTATTCAGCAATGAATAGAATTTCCCAAAGATCAGACTTGCAGGTCAAGACTGACAAATTTGGCAGAATTAAGCATCGTGTCTATCAGCCCGGTAGCAGATATGAAGGGGAACGATGCTTCAACATGTAAGGCATTGCTGCTTTGTTGCATAAATCTGGCTTTAGAAGGATGTGCAGGGTTTACCCCAACCACCACTCCCTTGCCAGACTGTGTTTAGCAGAAAAGTCTTGTTTTTCCATTCATTGTGGATTCAGATTGGGTTTACTCCCTCTTTCCACAATGAAAAGCCTTTTAACTCTAAGTATCTGTGGCAGAATCTAATCATTTTGATCCACGAAGCACCATTTGTTTCAGGTTTCCTTGTGTTTACTCTGTCATCAGCAAGGCAGCTTGAATACAACCTTGAGGCTCGCAGATGACAAATGCCCCCAAAATTCTCTCCATCTCTCTCTTTTTGCCTTTCCAATTGTAATTCTTGTTTGAAAATAATTTTGTGCAGTTTCTAGTCCAGCTGCCTCCAGAATACCAATGAAGTACATCTGAGACAGCAACTTTATTTTCACTAGCTGGCCTGATCCAGTATTAGGCAGTATGCAGACCCTACCAAATATGTGTTGCCCTCAATATATGCACAGGCACGCATTCATCACTCTTGGCACACCAGTCCCCAACATACCAAACTTCTAAGCAAAATCATTGCTGCCTGACAGTGCATCGCAACGGGGGGAAGAGCTGAAGTGTGGAGCGTGGGGACAGCTCTGTGTGCAGAGTACCCAGCTCCAAGCTCCAGTCCAGCATTACCAAACCTCGTTAGTTAATGAATGGTGGAACATCTGGTTACTCTGTGGGTTCTCATTCTGGAAAGATAAATCAGAAATGCTTGTAGTTGTCTCCTCGCCATGACTAGAAAACCATGAGGACAGGCACACATGTTTTTTGCACAGCTTTGCAGCTTATTAAAAAGGAGCACATATAACTTGTGTGAGGGTCTCCTTACAGAGTCATTTGCCTTTGAGATCTGCTGGGGAGACCCTTGACAGGTGAGGTGAGCTACAGATTTTGAAGTCTAATAAATACCAACCCATAGCTCAGTGATGGGAGATTTGCAATCACTGTCTTTTCCTTGCATGTATTGATTTTTGAGTCGGAAATGCCTTTCTGTTACAACTGCTCCAGGGAGACTGCCTCAGCAGGACCCTGCTGCACAGAGCAGACAAACCCAGGCCACCCCAGCAGGACCTAACGGAGGTAAATGGCCTGGGGTGTGAGAAGGGAGAGAGGTATGGAAGGGGAGGAGCTGGATGGAAATCATCACCATTTCCACAGCAAGAGCTGAGCAGGGCAGACAAGCAAAAAAAGCAGATGGGGAGAGAAATGGGGACAAGACAATTTGGAGGCAGGAAAGGCAACTAGTGCAAAGCACTGCTGAGTGCAAGCTGGAAGAGTGCAGGCAAGTCCCTTCTTGCTTTGGCTCACTCCCATCACATGCAGGCTTTCCTGACTCTGCACACACTTTCCTCTGTGGAGGGCTGGGAAATGCTGCTTGGAGCAAATTGATGCTGCTGCTCTACAGGACATCTGTCTCCTCTGGGGACAGAGGGCTTGGGGGATAGGTACATCATGGGAAGGGACAGATTGTGTCCTACCCCTGTTTCTCATTCTTTGTGCAGAGGGGTCCATATTATGAGCCCTAGTTCTGCACTCAGAAAGGAAATGAAAAATAAGGTTGTGTGAAACAGGCACCATCCCTGCACACACTAAGGAAACCACAGAGTTTATCAGCTTGGTACACTGTTATTCCTGTATGAGGTCAGTAAGATTTTTCCCCACCACTGTCCCTCTCACAAGTGCCATAAGTGCATAATACACATCCTACAAGTGCAGAAGCATCTCAGGAGCAATCTACTCTGGAGCTTGCTTGAAAATTGCTGTTTGCTGTAATGGTACCCAAGGGAGCACTGCTCTCTAATATTTGTTTAAAGCAGACTGGTAAAAGTAAAGTCATGCCCTTACTCTCTTTCTGAATACAGGTTGTTGCCCACAACATTGGGCAAAATTGAATTGCTGAAAGAATAGCAACAAATTGCTCTGCTCTGAAGTGAGTCATCCTAATCGAATCAAAAAATATACGTAGAGGGGTGAAGCCTATGTAGGAGGCAAATAATATCTACAGTTGGCATTTGGTATGATGCTTACAGCAAGCTTGCTTGCCTAAACATGAGCTCGGTTTTTTCTTATTTTGTTGCCTGGTTAGGATTTTGTTTGTTTTTGAAACAGATACGTGGTCTTATGTGCACCTTAGAAGAGGTAATAAGCATCTGCAGTGGCAGTGGCCAAAGCCAAGATGAGCAGAGGCACTTTTGGAGTCTCAAGCTCTAAATGCCTTTAGGAAACAGTCCAGTGGGAAAGCGCTGTCAAGGTGATATCACTTGACATGCTCGGACTTCTGTAATGAAGCCAGTGGGAGAAGGAGGACTCCCTGAGAAAAGCTAGAGGCACTGACTGTCTTATATATAGTGTTGTGTTTCTACATGGAATGGGCTTAGTAAGTGGATGAGGTGATGGGACAGCTGTGGCTCCATGATTCACAGCTCTCAGTTAAGGGTTAGGGAAGCCTGGGCAGTCCCTACTGCCCTTCACCCACCTCCCAGCTGTATCCAGAAAATAATAATTCCCCATGCCTAAATTATCACCTTTCACTCTGATGCTGCTGCTTTTCCATGTCCATGCTCTGCTTCGTAATAATCAGTTTGGTGCAGGTGACATAGCTCATACATAGAAGCACTTTTTCCTTTCCATGGGAGTTGCTCAGTGTCAGTTTCCCCTTTTGTAGAGCTGCACACTTAGACTGTCTCACTGAGGCCTGATCATGTCTACCCTTGCTGATAAGAAGCGGTGCCTTTCCATACAAGGTCCCTCAGCAGCACTCTGGCCCTGCTTTGACTTAATAACAGCAGCAAAACTCAGCCCTGGAAATCACTCATGCGAGGTAATAACCGTGTGTGAATCTTAGCATTAATGTTTGTGAAGTGCTTTGAGATCCCAGCAGGGAAACTGTGTTACAGTGAAATATTAAACTACACAGATTCCTACAACCTTGCAGGCAATCGCCAAGTGACCTGAGAGGCTTTTTGTTCTTCTCCAGCCTCTTAGCTTCTCTGTACAAACTATGGTTCACTAAGTACAAGATCATCTGCAGTTCAGTTGTAAGGAATATCTTCATACCACCTCCAGGCAGGAAGAGAGAGCAGGTAATAGAATGTAATGCAGAATGTTTTGTTGCTTGAGTCATATTTATCATTAATTCAGCTACCATTTGTAGATGCAAAGAGAGAACTAGAGTGACTGTCCTTAAAAAGTATATTGGTTGAAATAATTCCGGGCATTGTTATTCCTATTGCACACTGTCGTGTTCATTGTTATCGGAATGGCTGTGTGAAATTGCTGTGGATATATGAGGCTAGTTTCATAATTCACTTTTGACACACATTCTGGGCTGCTGCTTTTACAGTGGACTTTTGCTTCTTGCATTTAATCATTTGGGTTGTATATTGCTTTCTCTGCATTCTCATCACAACAAGCAATCATCCCATAACAGGTATATATCTCTCCTGAATTCAGTACTTCTGCATATTCCAGGCAGGTGTGGACTCATGAATTCTCTATATGCCTTGATTTATCCTTATGGACTGCAACCATTTTAGAAACATTCCGTGTTGCACCCAGAGCTTACCCTGAGTTCTTTCAGAGTTGCATTTTATTAGGTTATATTTGTTCACAAAATCCTGAAAACTAACTTTTTTTGAAACATTTCTTACAACATTTTGTAATTACTGTAATAATTTCCATATGAAGATCTCCAATTGTACATTACCTCCTTGGAGATGTATAAGTATTATTATTCCCACTTTATGGGTAGGGAATTTAATTAATGAGGAGGAGAGGTGACATATCTAAGGTCACGCTGGAACTATGTTGGAGAGGATAGGATAACATGAAATCAAATATAGCTCTGAACTCCTAAATCTTACTCCATTAATTTGAATGCTGAAGAATGCATCCTTCTCATCCAGAGGGCTATGCATTGATGTACTACCACTGGGGCTTTTTTCCGAGGACCAAAAGGGCTATGAGCCATGTTGAGCTTGGCTGGAGTTCTACATCTTGACTACTCCAAGGCTAGAAAGACAGAAATGAGTTTTCTTTATTTGGAAGTGTAATTTGTAATATAAAGAAAACTTAGTCATACCAAAAATGTTTCTTTCATCTATTTAGTGAGATGGACATGTTGTGTCTCTGCTGCCCTGGAGATCTCTGGCAATGGAAAGCTGGGGCTACCTGTGCAGGTGGCCTTTTGAACTCTGCATAACTGAGAGCTTGTTTATGTGCCTGCAAGCAGAGTGAATTAGTGGACTTTAATTTCAGAGCTATTCCTTTTGTGTCCACCTCTTACTAACCTTTAATTATGCCTTCATGCTTACTCTCACAGGCTCTGTAATTGACCACAAATTTAGTTGTGTGGCCCAAATCAAAGGCAAAAGCACGTAACTGTATTAAGGTCAATTATCTTGTGCTACAGTTCTCCTGCAAAGTGAGCCGCTTCTGGTAAACTGTATTATTAAACAGGAGATTATTCAATGCTAAAATTGCTTTAGTTGTGCTTTTTCCTTAAAGTAACACTAGCAGGTCATAAGCATCACAGAGGGTTGCAGTGTTGGAGACAATAAGGCAGCTAAAGCTCATTGCATGTCTGTGATCAGGGTTTGAAATTAATTCAAAAGGAATAGTTGATGGTAGACTATGGTTTTATCTGCTTTACAGCCAGTTCTTCTGGAGGGTCTAACATCTGAACCTATCAAAGTTTTGCAATATTAATTAAGACATCTAATACTCTGTTGAATTAGTATGCATTTCATAAATGAAAATGGAGCCCTCAAAGTTCAGTTTGTCTAAAGCCAGTCTGAACATCAGTGGCAAAGGATCATAAAAACTAGAGAGGGGAAAAGCCTGTGAGAACATTGAGTCACTCCTCTCTTTATGCAGAATTATCCTTAATGAATAATAGGCTGAACTGTATGCAGAAGAGGTTTTAAAATCCCATTTAAAAAAATAAATTAAAAGTGCTAGGGTGATTTTTGTATGGTGCTAACTGGGAAATCAATCTGTACCCTTGTTTTATGTCTAAAAATAAGCCTTAGAAATAAAACATCTATATAAACATGGGGAACTGTGTTGGGTAGACTAATTACGGAACTTCTTGATCTGTGAAAGACAAATTCTACCTTCTATATAGCAGTACAGATTTCAACAGCTAGCAGGGGATTTCTGAATTGCATGGTGTTTTCACAGCTTTCCCAAGGAATAGCCAAATTGAAATAGATCCTTGTATTGAACAAAACAAACAAACAAACAAAGACCAAAACCTCCAGAGCTGGTGTTTTTCATCCCCAGTAAGCCACAATCAGTGAGGAAGTTGTGCACACACTTGGCTTTGGGTGAAGGAACGTACTGGAGCCAGGCAAGAACAGATAGTGTTCCTAGCTGAATTGGGATCACTTACCTGTTTGCACCTATTACAGATATTCTTCATCACTGCTCCCTTTCCACAAAAACAGCTGTTGTTAGATTTACAGATGCTTCTGCTGGTTGTTAAAAGCTATTGCTGTGTGTGGCCAGTGTTGTTTATGTATCAGATAGAAGGACCTGTAAGGTACAGCTGGATTTCCCATTACACACCATTTTGCTGTGCTATGAAGTATCACTCGGATTTTCTTTTTTATACATATCATACATATGGAAAAAAAATGCACATAGAAAGTGTTGCTGTTTTCATTTAAACAGTCTAATGCAGTGACTTTCAAGAGAGAGATAAGAAAATTGTACCACTGTGTCAAAACTGAACTTGGTAAAGGAATCAGAAAATAATCGCAGTTTAAGAGAGAAATGCTTCAAATTCCAGGAATAAACAGCACCTTATTATAAGCAGAAGGTCTGTGAATAATCCATTATCTGGAATCTGAAGAAGATTCAATAGGAAAGCCCACGCTGTATTTCCTTTATACTTGCTGGAATTCAATTTCATTTTGTATTCTTCTTTGACGTTAAAATATTGATGTTTACATCACTGCTAAACCTAGATGCCAAAACTGGTAATGGGAAGACAGTGGTCTGCAGCTAACATGAAAATTAGGAGAAAAATAAGTTCTCTTCTAGGAGATTTATGGCTCCCAGTTTTTTTGTGGTGTGAGGTGGCTTGCACTGCTTGGGAAAGAAATCTTTTTTACAGCTCAGGGTGGGAATCAGTTTATAATTTTAGACCTTGACTAAAATAGCCTGGCACTTTCTATTTCATTTCCTTACAGTCAATGTTTTTGGTTAAGATAGTCCTTGAATCTACAGTGCTAGAAAGTGTCATCTTTCTGTCAGATCTGGAATAATTCAATTTCTGTGTGATACACATCAAACTTCCCAGCCTGCCAAGTGCAGCCAGGAGGCTCAGTACCACTGCAGGCAGGATACAGCCCCTCATTACCAAAGTGCACCCCAGGCACATCACAGTGGTCTGAGCCTGGACTCAGACTCCAAGGTCTTTCCAGGGGACCCCATTGCAGAGAGCTCAGCCCGGCAAATAGGAGACAGTCCGCAAGGACCTGCAGTCAGCGGGCACACACAGCACCCAGGTTGACACTTCCTAAACCTGAGCAACTATGGAAATAGAACAGATCAGTTCATCTTATCTTGATTTAGAGCCAGGATTTCCAGACTCTCTTGATCACTTGTTCAAATGGTAAAGTGCCCTTGCTGGTAAAAAAATAAATTTTAGTAATTTTATTTCTAATTTAATCTTTGCTGAATTCAACTTCCAGCAATTTAATGCCTTTGTCTGTTAGAATAAACAACCCTCTTATATCAAAAGTTCTCCCTATGTAGGTATTCACAAACTGTGATTAAATTGTCTCTTAATCTTCTTTCAGTAAGTTTAACTGAACACCATAATATCATATGAATCTCCCAAAAAGGGCCACCTCTTGATAACTGATCTTCCAAAGAATCTTAAAGCCACAGGAACAAAGAAAATGTCCCGCTTCCTCCCTCCTCTTTTTTTCCTTCTGGCTTCTATTAAGTAAAAACAAAACATGTGGCAAGGAATCTGTCTTCTGTCTACTTAGTTGAAGCTCATTTCCAAGGCAGGTTGATGGTACAACAAATCAAAACATTAAAAATCCTCCATGGTGCCAAGGTGCTCCTGGGACTGCATTCAAAATTAATTTGAAATGGAATAAATCCTGAGATACGTGGATAGGAGATATCCTCCAAGACATTCTGGTAGAGCTGTTAAATGGTAACTGGCTATCTATTATCACCTTCACAAATTATTATTTCTTTTCCCTATTTATGGCTGTTTTAGGAGATTGCTATTTCTCTTTATCAGTGGCAGGCAAACCCTCTGCCAGGCACTCCCTCTCCTCGCTGCCAGCAATGCTGCTCATGGGCCAGTGGAGAGGAGGGAGCATCTTTCCTGGGGATGGGGAGACGTTTCCATACTGCCCGTCTCCCCTGGCTGCTCACCCCGTTCCCCCCAGTACCTCCCCATCTCTTCCTGGGATTCCCTGGGCTGGGAGCTATTCACTTGGCTGCACTGTCACAGCGGGGTTGGCAGTCTCCAGCAAATGCAGGGGCCAGGAATAGAGCTGGAATTACTGTGTAATTCTGAGCTTTGCGATGTGATGGAAGCCAGCGCCTGGTAATTTATGTTTCATTTCTTCATATGGAGTCAAGAACTAGGAGGTGCTTTTTCTTCTTTTCCCCTGTGAAATCTTTGCAAAGCTCTCTTTTCCGTTCACACTGCAAGCAACACCAAGCCATCAAACGCTAGATGTTCCTGCCTCTGTGTAATCCCAGGTTAAATGCACAAGGCGATCTAAGGGTATGTAAACAGCTGTCCCTCTTGATGCAGCAAGAGAGCTTCTGTTCCCAAGACCGCTAACAGAGCTCAGCTCCAAAATAATCTAAAACTTGTCAGACATTTTATTGACACCTTAGAAATAGGGGCATCTACCCAGCAGCCTGCTGACCTGTTCCACTGATAATCAATCCCACATCGCGCTGCTTATAGCACTCTACAGCACAAGAATGAACACTACAGGGAAGTTGCCAGCCCAGCTGGAGGGCTGTGAACTCACCGTGCATTAATATGGCTGGCACAGACATCTTCCTCTCCTGTTAGAAGACTTTTTTTTTTTAACTTTATATTTTAAAATCTATAATCTGAGCCCAGTGCAACACAAGAGATGTTTCAATCAAGAACTTGGGGAAGTCCCTCCACAGTTGCTTTGTGTAGTCACCAGCAATACTGTGAAACAGCACCAGGGACAAACAGAAAATGAGCAATGGTGAGCTAAAGTTTGGATGTCAACTTTGCTTCACCATTTCTTCCATTGCCTTTGTCAGTCACTTTGGCAAGGTGTCAAAAACTAAAATGTGAGTGTATATGCAGAGTTGCACCCCCTCTTACGTGTGTGTGTGTATGTGATTTGAACACGTTCACTGAGAATCTGCTTCCTTGCGAATCCCTGCACATACATCCTCCTGCTTCAGCCATGGGCAGGATCGGAAATAGTAGCTGCGTGACAGCTTTGAACAGATGGAAAACACTAGTGTCAATGTCTCAATTATTAAGCTTCTGTGTATTCCCAGTGATTGCTGCCATGCTCTAAAGAGCTAAATACCTGCACTAAGCCTGTCGCCTAGACTTCCAGGTGTCACTGGGTTTTGAGTTCTTAGTTCTGCAGAGCATTACTTTGAGTAGCCGATCCACTGTAGTTACTGGTATTTTCTCTTTGACATCTTAACTTCTTCCTAAATCTCTAACATAAATACATCCCCAAAAAAATGTCTCTTGCTCTTCCACTAACATTTTTATTTACTGCCAGAGAGCATGCTATGGGCCGTCACCAAAATAAAACATTAATTGCAAGTAGATGTTTTCAATGCAAAAGTGTCGATGGAAAAAACAGCACTTTGGTTGCCACTGGGAGTCCATGGAACTGCCAAGTCTTCAGGTCTTACATCTGTGTAGCCCCAGGTGGCTTCGAGGGAAGACTTCACAGTTGTGCACATACACACACAGAGCAGAGAACATAATCCTATAATCTGGTTATAGCTGGTGCTTAGTTGCCAAGGAATTGCCTGCATTATAGCAGTTGCTAGGTCAGTGAAACTCTATAGTCTTTGGTGCATATGCACAAGAAACCCAGAGGATGTCAGTGAAACTCCTCTTGAGTTTGATGTTAGGCATGTGCTTAACTGGGCCTTTCACTGGAAAAACATTTGTAAATATTCAAAAAGTCAAAGAACTACTGCTCTGAATAGCTTAATAATATTTAGAATAAATTTCAGGAACATATGATCATTGCATTTGCTTCTATGGGAAACACTGGTTTCATTTTTTCTTGCTTGTATGTTTCCAGTTGCCCATTCATCTTATAATTAAGAAACCCAGTGGGATAAATCATTGTTTCCAGAAGCTTAGTGTATAGTTCTTGGGACAATGGCCTGGAAACTCAGTACAATACTGTTTATCAGCTATTTCCCTACTTTGGCAGCCAAATAAAGATCCCTGGAAAGAGTTGCTCTTGGTGTTCCGTAAAGTTGTTGCCCACTTCTTGGGGTGCTATAAATTCTGAATTACCAAGGCTGTGCCTCACTGTAGGCTGTTAGACCTGGCAGGAGGCTGTTATGGCTCCACTACTCAGCCTCATCTATGGGGATATTGATTATTTATACCCCAGCTGCTTTAAAACTAAAGCAGTTGAGAAATTGAGAGAGAAAAGCAGCATTCCTAAGAAAATGGCTGAAGTGCACCCAGCTCATGGTTCCTTCACACTGTGATTCTCCTTCAGGAAATAAGTATTTGAATCTGTTATTCTTAGGGGAAGCACTTAATTACAAGCTTAGCCCTGAACAAGCTTGAATGGTTTGCTGGATTTTCTAACTGAGGGGAAAAAGAAGGTGGGAGGAAAGAAAACAGCATAGAGGAGTCTAAAAGAGTAAGAGAGGAAGCAAAAGAAAATAAAGACACACAGAAGAAATACAGAGCTGCGAGGAGGAATAAAAAGTTAGGTATTAAATTGGGAGGGGGAAAGGGAGAATTCAGACGTATTTGAAGGAAAATAAGAGCAGCACAGGCCAAAAAAACCAACCCCCCACCATGTCTGGAAATAAAAATCAAAGACAATATACCCCCACCTTAAACTTGAGTTAATGTTCTAGTGAGTCAGAATAAATTATTTTACTCTATGGGCTGCTTCATGTTTTCCTGATATGCAACTGGAATGCTGATTATTATTGTTGTTATTATTATTATGACAAGTAGTTGGTTTCTGGGGGAGTACTAACAAACCAGACCTTTTCTTTCCACTTCTCCTTCAAGCTCTGCTTCTGCAAGATGAACATGAATGAAATCAGAGCTCCAGCCCCAGCAGTCAGCATCTTGAGGCTGCAAGATGTCAAACCACCCCAGGTATTTGCAGCAGTGGCAGGTGAGGTCCCAAGGCTTTGGTGCCTTTCCGACGCTGCAGTCAGCCAGAGCTGAGCAGCCTCTCTGCTGCTTCTGCCTGTGCCGTTGTTGCTCAGCTCACTCAAGATGGATGTTAAAAATCCCATTTGAGAGGGGGATGTGCTGCAATATGCTGCTTATATTCTGGGCTAGATCTTATGCCATGCTGCAGAGCAGCAGCGTACGTCATATGTGCAAACCTAAAGTGCATGAACAATAAATAGAATAACAAAGTTCTTATGCCTTATGTTCAAATACATTTCCAGGGCAGCACGTGCTGTGGGGTAGTGGAAGTTGCACGGATGAGATTTTCAGGGCTGTAGCAAGGGAAGATCAGAGAAGCAGATACTCATCACCTCTGAGGGACAGTAGCTCCTTGCTCCTAGTGGGACGCCAAATTGCCTTAGCAACAGTGTCTTACCTCAGCAAGATGCACTTCTGGTGGTACACTCAAGAGTATGGAGAGAAGAGATGGCTTTGTCCCTGCTGATTGCAGGCAGGGAAGGAGGGAAAGGGGACGTTTATCCTAGGACAACAAAGGGCCTTTTTATAGTCTTAAATGTATTCTGCTCTATCACACACCTTGCCACTCAGCAAGCCTTCACTGCAGGGAACTGCTGAGCTCTAGGACTCAAATCCTCATCCACAGCACGCACACCTGCTATTGATGCTTATTACCGTACATCTGTGATGGTAGAAAGAGGTACTAAAGTTAGGAGGAAAAACAAGTTTTCAAATCTTTTTCAGTTTCCTGCCCTGCTGGTTCTTAGTACATTTGGGCTTCCTAGGTTGGCTTCACACTGGGGTCTATCTCCTCAGGCCAGCATGAAATCACAAAAGGCAGCAGCTGTAGTTGCAGAGGTTCAGCCCAAGCTGATTAGCAGATCTCCCCTGTCACCCCAGAGGAGAAGGCAGTTCCTGCAAACTACAGGTAAAAACAGACTGGGCTGCATGACCTGCTGAGGACAAGCTGAACATGGCAAGGGGATGTGCAGACTCCAAGCAGCAGAAAGCAGAGCTTGTTTTGGGAGCTTAGAAACTGAACAAGCCTCAAGTAAGCAGAGGCACAGGCGTGGGTAGAGGCAGTTCCCTGTAGATAGAAGGTTATATATGATCCTCCAGTTGCTAGGCTGAAGGCTGGGGAATGCAAGTGGTGAGACAGTGAGGGAGCTGAGTATATTCAGTTATTAGTCAAGGACCCCCACAGCTCAGCCAGCTGCGGTGCCACAGGCAGCGATCTGCCTGCAGAAGGGAGGAAGAAGGGGAGTAGGGACATAGCAAGGAGTCCAGGAATGGATGGCACAGTGCAGAGAGCCAGGGACCTTCATTTCTGCATGAACCTTAACCTTCTGGTGCCGTGCATGGTCTAAACACTGAAACACAATTGGGAAAGCAGGAAATACGTGGGACAAGGAACTGTCCTCCAAAAGCCCTAGTTCTGCCCAGACTAGCCTCCACTCTCCCATCTCAGGGCACCAGCCAAGGCAGACAAACTCATGCAGGCTTTTTGCCTGGGGGAAGGAGCAGAGAAGGACAAGGAAAGTGTTCCTCTAAACCTCGCATGCGTGTGGCCAAGAATTTAATTACATGCCATCTTTTGCATCTGTCCCATATCTTGCTCCCTCAGGGGCTTGCTGATTTCTTTCCTCATTGAAACTAATCCCAGTCACCTTGTTTGGATGGTTTAACTGCTTGGCTGGCCCAGATGCCTTATTGCTTCTGCCAAGATACTGCTTCACTCTAAAATTCATGTTTTATGACAGAAGAACTCCTGATGATGCAGATCATTATGCTCAATGAACAAGAGGAATTAGCAAATAAGGAGGACCTACCAACAGAAAATAGAAGTTTCAGGTGGCTGGCAAAGCTAAAGGATTGCCTGTCACTGGATGTCTGTTTTCTCAGATGACCTATATTGTGAAGATGAAGTTCTCTAGAAGAAAGTCATGTCCAGGTGTGTCTCACTTCCATTCCTGGGGTTTTGGAGTCATCTTTCCACAGCTGCTGGAAAACAGCATCTTGTGAGCATCTGCCAACAGTGACAATCTGCCAGTCACAGCACGAGGGGGTGGGTGTGTAATGTCAGGGATATGGGTAAAGATGCACAGTCAGTCTTTGACATGAGAGCAGATCTAGTAGATCTTTGGTGGTATCTCATGGGCTATCCCCAAAGGAGGTTGGATTACAGCTGCTTTGCTGCTGTTCATTTGAATGCAGGTAACCCAGTGTGGCCCAGAGACACTCATTCCTCACAGGAACATTGCTTTGGTTTTGATCATTGTGCAGTTTATGTCCGGCAATCCTCACCACAAATTCTGCATTATTGCAAATTTGTTCTTGTTTTGGGTTAAAAAGAGAAAATTCAGAATTGACTAAAGAAAGGAGCCAGTTGAAGAATTTTTCTTTGGGTTCCATTAGTGAGCTCTCTCCAAGCGATGTTTTGGGTTGATGATTAGTTCTCAGCCTGCATGAAATCTAGTGTACCAGTTAACTTACCATGTGAAACTGGCTTTCGCTTGCACTACCAATTTGGTCCTGGTTGTCTCTACATTCACCCTCTACTCAGTCAATGCATAGTCTTCATTACCATTCTGACTTGGGATTCAGGTTTTGCTGGAACACAAGGAAGCAAAGGCAGAAAACAAAAATTATATCCATGAGCCAGGGAACATGTGTGACCTTTGCATTTGTCACAGCCGCTTAGAGGAGAGGGTGCTATTTGCTTCATAACCATTGCAATATCCTTCACATGTGGTTAATGCATTCTGCCAGCACACGAAAGAATAATTGGATAGCTACTTTTTTAAGCTGTATGTAATCAACCATATCAAGTTTATCACTAAATGTCACAGTTTATCATAATCTAATCACCAGAGAGCAAGAAAAATGAGCATACTTGTCTTCGTCAATAAACAAGTGATTATTCAGACAATAACTAGGTTTATTTTCTTTATTTCCATAAATGTTTGAAGTCTTATGAAGACACTCTGGAGAAAGGATTATTTATGTTGGCATCCAGACAGTACAGTGATAGAGGTTTAGAAAAGCTAAAGAAAGATGCTCATTTATAAATGATCCTAAAAGTCTTAATCATTTCCATTCTGCAGAAGGAATTTGGGACATCAGATTATTTACCAGATTAAAAATGCACTGCCTGCTCCATCTTGTCGCCTGCAAGCCCAATGCACAATAGCATCACTGGAAAGCCAGTAACAAGGAAAAAGCCAAAATTTCTACTTTAGTTTTTATTTTTAAGATAAAACAGCTGTTCTCCTGCCAATTGGCCCTTCTTCCATGTCCCATTTTTGGAAGTTATATAGTATCAAATGCTGATGTTACCAAAGAAAATCACTCCACTGACAACAGTAAAAACAGTGTTGATCAGCATCAGGGGAAAAAACAAAACAAAACAAAAAAACCCTATAAAATATGGCTCTAAGTCTGCAGTATGTTCTAACATGAAGAAAGTTATAGCTTGTCCCCAGGGGGATGACAAACTGCATCTCTGATGCTGAGCAAATCTAACACCACACGACACCTGGGCGCCCACGCATGCCAGGAGACAGGTGCGTGCTGTAGTATTTCATACAAACAGATGTCCTCAGCCAATGCACCAAGTTGCCTGAGCCTCTTATGAGAAAATAGAGATGTCAGGAAAGGAAAACAATTTTCTCCATGATCCATTTGCCCTTGCAGCTATTCCTCACACCTCCAGACTTAAGAGTGAACATCTGATGGACATTCTGGCAGCAGCAGCGTCTCTGGGGTTGCAAGGAGGAAGCGTATGAGGAAGAGCTGGAAAATATTTTGGGACAAAAATAGCAACACATCAACCTGAGTGAATGATAAGAGATAAGGACTCTTTTTCCTTGCTCAAGTGGAAATACTAGTGACAGCAGTCTAGGGAAGCTTTGCCAAATTTGGCCACCAGAGTCCAATGGGTGCTCACGAGGCAGTCCTGGTTAATGACTGCTTGATTTACCTGCAGAGAGCTGCCAATTTGAGAGCACATCCTCTCAATTTTCTTGGAGACGCAGGTGAGATCCCATGAGACAGGAACTTCTCTGTGTGTTCCTCACCCGTTTTGAGTGTGTATTCAGGGTGACAGACTGAAATGTCTTGAGCCGGCAATGTGCACTTGCAGCCCAGAAGGCCAACCGTATGCTGGGCCGCATCAAGAGAAGCGTGGCCAGCAGGTCAAGTGAGGTGATTCTCCCCCTCTACTCCACTCTCGTAGGGCCCCACCTGGAGTACTGCGTCCAGTTCTGGAGCCCCCATCACAAGAAAGACATGGACCTGTTAGAACAAGTCCAGAGGAGGCCACCAGGATGATCTGAGGGCTGGAGCACCTCTCCCGTTAGGACAGGCTGAGAGAGTTGGGGCTGTTCAGCCTGGAGAAGAGAAGGGTCCGGGGAGATCTTATAGTGGCCTCCCAGTACCTGAAGGGGCTACAGGAAGTCTGGGGAGGGACCTTTTAAAAAGGCAGTTAATGACAAAACAAGAGGAAATGGCTTTAATCTGAAAGAGGGTAGGTTTAGATTAGATATTAGGAAGAAATTCTTCACTGTGAGGGTGGTCAGACACTAGCCCAGGCTGCCCAAAGAAGTTGTGGATGCCCCCTCCCTGGAAGTGTTGAAGGCCAGGTTGGATGAGGCTTTGAGCAACCTGGTCTAGTGGAAGGTGTCCCTGCTTATGGCAGGGGGCTTGGAACAGATCTCCTAGAGTAATACACAGCTCGTGTATTACAGTTACCCAGAGGTAGGTATAAAGCACAATATGACAAACGTGGCAGGACTGAGTGCTGGACACTCTGCCAGTACAAACTGTGTATTACACTAGGAGCCTGTTGGATGATCTTTAAGGTCCCTTCCAACCGAAACCATTCTATGATTCTATGAAATCCCTGAGCAGGGACCCGGGAGATCTGGCTTCAAATCTTCCTACTCTCTTCACAACTACTCTCTCTCCAGCCCCGACCTTTGAAGCCCTATTGACGCATCTCTAGACGCACGTTCCAGCCCTATTGACGGGGAATAGCCAAAATGCCTTTTCTCTGTCCCTGCTTTGTTTTATTGTATTATGCATCCATGAAGTACCTAGCAACAAAATATCTGGATCTTTTCAGTGCTGCTGTAACATAACAAGAAGACAGCTCCATGTATTTTCTCCTAAGGTTTTCTTCAAGTTTCTGTGACTCTGGTTTTCCTGGAGGCACTGAGCAAAGGCTTATGCTAGAAAATAAGCAGAGCTGTTATGCCATATAATAGGGTTAAATGAGAACTGAGTCAAATTGAAATCTGGGTCTTGAGCAGGATTGCCACTTCATGACTTGGGTCTATAGCTGCTGGAGGTCTCCTTTGAGAATGTCCTTTAACCCCTTTAAAACATTCATTTTAAAGCTTCTGTTAGCTGACATTTCTGTAATACGTCACTGCAAAATTTCTTCTTAACAACAGCTGGCAATTCATGGCACCTTGGTGACCTAAATGCTGCTTTTGTGCCACTGTGGCCTGCAAACAGCAAATGCTGTGGATGATTTTGCATTTCCCACAGCCCCGCTGTTGAGAAGAAGGGAGGGCAAAACAGCAACAGCAGGAGACACCAAACTGGGGACAGGAGGTGGGGGGCAGGAAGCAGGGGACAAGCTGGAGAAGATGAATGGGGGCAGGAGGCACCATTTCTGTGAAGGGAGAGTTGAATTCCAGACTTAATGAGAACTGGGTGGCAAATGGACCCACGTGGTCCTCTTGTGTCTGCTATCAGAAACTTTGTCAGGGTGTCCTGGTTTTGCTAGGGTAGAGTTAATTTTCTTTTCAGTAATTAGAAGAGTAGTATTTTACTTTCAGTGTTTCAGTTCAGACATATCACGAGAAGAACTTTGATAACAGTACTTGTGTTGCTGCAGCTTCAAGGCCACCGTGTTTTTTGCTCCTTCACAGCTGCATTAGGACTGGGAGGGGGGAAGCACAGTGAGGAGCAAAACCCAAAACTGGCATCTGGTTGTGCCAATGGAATATTCCATATCATATCACGTCATGCCAGTATATTAACCAGGGTTGACCGGAAGACAGGGCACTTCTCTCGGGGATCGCTCGGGCTCACTCTTCCGGGGTTTCGGTTCGGGACCGTCTCGGCTGCGGGATCGTTAGCTGGCACAGGCTGGGAATTGGTCAGTGGGCGGTGAGCACTGTGTATCACTCATTTGTACAGTCTGTTATCACTGTTGTTATCATTATCATTTTCTTTTAATTAGTAAATAGTTTTTATCTCAACCCGTGAGTCCTTGCCCTTCTTTCCAAATTCTCTCCCCTGCTCCCTGGGTGAGGGGGTGGGGAGGGTGATAGAGCAGGCTGTGTTTGGCTGCAAACTGCAAGCAAAAGGGTGAATCCACCCAAACCACCACACAGGGACAGACAAGTACCCTTGTTGCCTATCACCCCTGGTAGCACCTGCCATGCTGCTGCCAGTGCCCATGATGCAGAGGACATCACCCCTCCAGCTGCTCAGGGCACCTCAACATCCCTCCATCACCTGAGACAGATGACTGCTTTCTATTCTGCAGTGGTTTTTCCACAGGCTGAGATCTTGGCCAGGTACTTTTCTGCTTATTTAACTAAAATGATGCTGATTAGACCAAGAAGGCCAATGAGAGCTCCATCTTGCTTGCCCCTCTCCATACCCATAACAAGAAGCAGAGCCTGCATCATAGGGAATCTCAGCTAGACAGGCAAGACAAAGACCAAGAGGATATTTTTTTTTCCTTCCTTCTAATTCCTTCATGCAAAATGAGTTGAATATACATTTGATCTTCCTAGTGAACAATGCCTTTAAAAAAGGCAGACAGTGCTTTCTTCTTACCTTTTTCAATTTCTGTTTACAACTATTTTCTACCGCATTTACAGAATACTTCAAAAGCTTTCTTGGAAGCAATACACCCCAGAGTCTGGATGTAGTGGAAACCAAGCAATCAAAAAAAGGGTGGTGAAAACATTTAAGAAAATCACTTGCAGGTTAATAAGATTTCAGATGGTAGAAAAAAGCAATAGCTCAGAGCTGCTGTGTGTGAAACTCTGAATCTATTTATTTATGTTCTCTCACTTCTTATTTTAATGCAACAGAGTTGAATTAGCCTTGTCAGAATTTACAGCCCTTTTAGTCTATTGGGTACACTGAGTCTTTAATGTCCCAAGTGGTCCTATGATCTGTTAATTACCTTATTGCATGCAAAGCTCTATAGGGATATTTCTCTATAATAATTCTTTGTCAGGATCAAATTAGTTCTGGGGACCCCTTTCTGTGTGATGCTGAGTGTCCTCAGCTCTGCATGGGGAGCGTAAGATCCTCCGCTCATTGCAGGACGCAGTCAGCCCTTTGCAGGATGAGACAGTGTGTGAAGTAAATGATCAAAGTGGCCCATTAGATAAATCCATGTTCTCACCACTTAACTATCCTGAAAGTTGCAGGAGAATGGTTTACAATTTTCATTTTGTATTCCAAGCACCGTGCTTAATTTTGACATTCTCTCTCTTTGTAAGGACAGTTCTGGTGCTTGGCTCTGGAGGGCTGAACAGCAGGTAACAGCTGAACTGAGGCTGTAAAAACATCATCCTGTTTCCTCCTAACCCAGAGCAATTGTCATAAGCAAGGGGAGGCTTTGAATGAATGGTATTTCTGTAACGGATGGCCCCATTCAAAGGCAATAAGTGAAAAGGCATCGCAACAAAGAGTTCAGAGAGATTTGAGTTTTCCCCATTTATACAATATCTTTCATCTCTGCGTGGCAGAAATGCCAGTTGATTACAGGCACTCACTTTCCCATCCTCTAAACCCCATGCTACAGTTTACTTTTCTTCAGCCAAAACTATTGCCCATTACCTTCTAAAATGGCAAATTTCTACTTCTGTGAGGAGCAAAGATCCCCACGTTCATGGTCCACATGGCAGCAATGTCTCCTGTCTGCTCCTTAGGTCCTTACAAAGCTCAGTAACTGCAGGGTCTCCAGCAAAACCAGGACAACACCTCACAGTCATAACCCTATTTTTTGCAACTAGAACGTCTCTCCTCTGAGGCTCTCGGAGTTGTTTACGATCTGCAGGGAGTGGGTCCCCACAGGATCACTGCTGAGGAAGGTGAACATGCGAGACCACCTATCAGACACTGCATGAGGGTGGATTATTTAGAAAATGAGGAGAAACTTTGGCTACTGCAGTCCATCCCACTGTGCCCCATCCAGCTGCCGCCTCCATCCTCGGCTCACTTCAGTCAAGCCAGCAGCTGCATCTGCCTCATCTCCTCATCTGGATGAGGAATCTGATTTAGCACCAGATTAAATACATGTTCAGTTAAGGTACAGGGGTAAGAATTTGCTGTAGGGTTTTGCTGAGCCTGAAAGAGGAAGCTTTTAAAAAGTCATTGTATTTAGGCCACAGGGAAAAAAAAAGCAAAAAAAAAGCCTACAAATCAGAAAAAAAGGGGATTATAAATAGGAATCAAACTAAACTATCATTTCTTCATACGTCTTATTCCTTCAAAAAGCCATCCCTGATATCTCTCTGGTTAACTGCTTGGGCTGGGCAGCTCATTTTGGCTGCCTTTTCACATTTTCTTCTTTTTTGGGTTTCTGGTACCACTTCTGGAGGTGGTAGGATAGGGACATCACAAAGACATAGAAGGAGCAGGGCCAGTTTTCTGCACTGCTAAGTGAGCACCACTCTCAATAGTACAGCAGTGCCTAAATGTGCCCTTGATAAGCAGAACTTGCTAATACTGTCCCCAGTGAGCAGTAGTCATTACCAATCACAATTATTAGGCTAACTCGGTTTCCAGAGAGACATACAACTAAAGAGATCAGCTTCTTAAAGCTGTGCAAATTTATCACTGCCTGCAGATGGGGAAATGCGATGTCGGCTTTGCTTCTTACTGCTTTTCCCAGCGCAGCTGCTGTTGGTCAGTGGTTGGGTCAAAACGACCTGCTCCAACAGGGCTGCTCCTTTCACACCTTCTCAGGCAGAAAAAAACACATTGGTGGGGCAAATGGTTGTGTTGCAGCTCCAGGGGAGAAATGGGACAGGGACCCCAACCTCCTGACACCCCAACCCTTGTTGGAGTCACTATGCTGGTGCTGTGACCATAGGTTTTCTTCTCTCTGTTGGCTCCTTGCCACAGCACATCACACCTGGTGCCATTACCATAGTGATGGGCTTTTGCCAAATGGGAGTTGAACTGGGTAGGATTTTTCTTGGCTTTACTTGAGGGAAATAACAACTGCAGGAGCATTCATAATAACAATATTTGTACCAAGTTAAATACTGGATTCAGTGCTTACATATGCAAAGAAGGACTATTTAATTCCTAATGAAGAAAGGCCAAAATAATTTCTTTTAGTAGTGAATTTGGATTTACAGACCTGATATGAGTTTTATGCCTAAAACTGCAGACATTTCCTTTAGTCTTTTTTGTTCTGATATATATATGAAGAATATTGAGGTCAAACAAGTGTGGGTACTAATAAGTCCTCCACAAATGTGATGGAGGACCATTTATAGGATATTAGCAGACACCTAGATAATTTACTTCTATCATCACTTAGAAGCTCCTCAGAAGGAAGAAACTGTTAAGTAAAATAAAAATTAAGACTTAATTAGCTAAACTCATGTTTAACATACACAGTATAGACAAGGGAAGAAGCATATATATGATACTCAGATGCAAGAGTAAACTGGACATGGTAAACAGAAGGATTAAGAAGAAATTCACATTACAGTTGTGAAGTTGTATGAAGATATGTTTAATGCTGACAAGAAGGTCAGAGGAAAAGATGTGTCAGTGTTGCAGAATTGCAGCATATAATGATAGTAGGCTGTATCAGAGACGGACAATAGTCTAACTGGTTCTCTAGTAAGAAAACTAAATGAAGACTACATTGTAAACGAGACACAGTCATTAGACAGACAATGGCAAGAAATACACCATTAAAGAATGGAAGAAGAAAACCCCAAGGTGAAGATAGTTTTCTTTGAAAGACCATGTTAAAAATAATGTGGCAAATGAGAGTCTTGTCAAAGCTGGATTAAAAGAAGAAGCTACAAGCATAGTCATGTCTGCACCAATATGCAAAAGAAAAGATAAAAAGTAGAAAGATGTAATCCCGACTATGCAGACATGCTCCAGGGTGTATTAGTTGTATTGCAGGAGGATGTACAGAGTTACCCAGAGGTAGGTATAAAGCACAATATGACAAACATGGCAGGACTGAGCGCTGGACACTCTGCTAGTACAAGCTGCGTGTTACACTAGGAGCCTGACAGAATGATAGGGAAATAAGAAGATAAGAATAATGGAATTTCTCATTCACTGCTTTTCTTAAAATATTTCCTAAAGGTCCTGGCAAAGTTAGCATAAACACAAGGTATGAGAGTGCTTTACTGTGGGCTTTGCCATTCAGTTAGTGTACTTCGTTGGAAACAGAAAAAAAATACATATACATCTGCAGCTATGAATGTAACTTGGTAAGGGCTGTAAAAAAAGATGAAAGTGTGAAAATTGTACCACTTATTTGCACTCGCCTGGGATCTCATGAAGGAGGTGTCACACCACACGACTGAGAAACTGGATCCACGTGCCCCCTGTAACAGTCAGTGACTGATGAAGACTCTCTCCTTATGGTTATGTCATGGGAGTGACACAAACTGGAAACAGGGAAAGCCAGGAATAGCGTCACTGGAGGATCTCACACTCCTTATTGTGTTACCATGCTGCACATTTATAGCCATTCCCTTTTCTCCTAGCCTAGCAATTAGACTTGCTGCTTCAATATCTTGAAACACCATGCTCAGCAATTCCTATTTTGCTGTCTGGTACAATTGACTGCAGCCTTATCCTCAAAGCCACATTTAGTAGTCTATGCAAGGTGCACAAATGTCTGATTTGTAAACAAAAGCACAGCGACTGTGTATTCTCTATTTGGATTATAAATATCAGCCAAACGCTTTGGGGGTCATGGCTTCCCGCTGTGCACTCCTTTTTGAGAGAGACTCTGTTAAGTTATATATGTGCTTGCATATGGCAGGTGTTTGCTGCAGTCTGGGTTAATAAATAAGTATATTGTACAGCTGCCTCATGCACTCTAAAGAGTAAGTCACCATGTCAAGCAGTCACCAAAACCCAAAGCCAGGACCACAGGGGTCAGTTTGGGCTTGATTCTTCCTGGGGATGGAATTGTCCCACAGAGTTTCTGTTCAATTTTTACTACACAGTGTTTGCAATTGCAGTCCTGGGACTGTGATTCAGGGGTGGGATTTTTTATTTGCTCTCCCCTGTCCTGTACATTGGCATTGTTCATAGCCATGTCTGGGCTATTTCGCTTTTCCAGGCCTCCTTCAGTCATGTCTCTGAGGTGGGCAGGGGTCCTCCCACCCTCCACCCACTCTATGTGCAGGTCCAGGAGCTGCGCTGCAAATACTGATCATGGTTATTGTTCGCTTTTTCTGCCCTCATGATGTTTCCACAACCAAAAGTGATGGAGGCACTTGGTCCCCTATAACAAACCTCTGCATTTGACACACTGTTTGAAGGATTAAAGGCAAGTTATGGCACAGTTCACTTTCCCTCATCACAGATCAAGTGCAATATCACCATAGCCCAATATGAAAAACCCACTACCATTGCCTTTTTTGGGGGCAATTCCACCACATATCAATGGGCTGCAATACAACCTCCACAGGCAAGGCCACATCCAGCCTCAAAGGGTTAGGCAAAGCAGGGCAGGAAGCTTCTCAATATCTTTGGCAAGCCATCAGGGTGATGGGGTGGTTCATAATACACAACTGCCTCCTCCAATTCTCTCTCACACCCCGGTCAGAGCCCAGGTTATGCCCTGGTGTGGTGGTTTCACTTTGCTAGCAGCAAAATACAGTTGCTCACTCACTGCCTGTCCCCGCAGGGGATAGGGGAGAGAATTGGGGGGACAAGGATAAGGAGCCTTGTAGGTTG